>NC_080173.1:98377550-98472550 GCF_950295315.1 Erinaceus europaeus
AGCCGGGGTTCGAACCGGGATCCTTATGCCGGTCCTTGTGCTTTGCGCCACCTGCGCTTAACCCGCTGCGCTACAGCCCGACTCCCAAAGAGGAAGTTTTTATAACTGAAAAAAAAAAAGTGGTTTATTGAACATTCTCATCCTATGTTCTTTTTTTAAATTATTTTTTAATATTTATTCCCTTTTGTTGCCCTTGTTGTTTTTTATTGCTATTGCTATTGATGTCGTCGTTGTTGGATAGAACAGAGAGAAATGGAGAGAGGAGGGGAAGACAGAGAGAGGGAGAGACCTGTGAAGCGACTCCCCTGCAGGCGGGGAGCCGGGGGCTCGAACCGGGATCCTCACGCCGGTCCTTGTGCTTTGCGCCACCTGCGCTTAACCCGCCGCCGCCCGGCTCCCCCCCTGTGTTCTGTACACACTGTTTCTTCCTCTGCCGATTGCTTTTTAAAAACTAATTAATTTGTTTATTTTTAGATAGAGACAGAGATGCAGGGGGAGGGGAAGATTGAGAGGGAGAGAGAGACACCTGCAGCCCTGCTTCACCACTTGTGGATCTTCCCCCTGCTGGTGGGGGCTGGGGGTTTGAACCCGGGTCCTTGTGCGCTGTGACATCTGAGCTCTACTGGAGGCGCCACTACCTGGCCCTATTGGTTGCTTTTATTCACTTGTTATAATTAAATAATTTATTAGTGACTTGTGGAATTATAAGATAATAGGGGTATAATTCCACACTGTTCCCATCCCCAGAGTTCTGTCCCCAGCCCCCTCCAGCAGAAACTGCAGTAGTCCTCCCAAGGTCACAGATATGGGTTGACTTTGTATCTGTATCTATTTGTATGTGTATTTTTTGCCCATTTGTTTTAGTCCTGCTTTCACTTCCTTGCTAAGTCATGCCTACCCCTATTACTACTTCCTAGTGGCCCCCCTTTTTCCTCCTCTCAGATAAGCAAAACGGTGTCTGACTTCCTCTGGTGTCCAGATTCGCTTCCTTTTCAGTGATGGTATAAACAGAGACTCCAAGTGACAAATGTTCCGGGTCCAGAGCCCTCTGGTCATCTTTCCCTAACATTTCTCCCCTCTGGGAGTGTGTCTGCCCACCCTGGGCCCCAAGTATGTGTGTCCGACTGTTTGGTAGACTGTAACGCTGTCCACAGGCCTCAGAGCTGCTCCGTGTTCTCCAGTTTCCTGTCCAAGCTTCATTCAGTTCAGACACTTTCTTTTGTCTGCCTCCAGGGTTATCACTCAGTGCCTGCGCTATGAATCCACTGCACCTGTGGCCAGTTATTTTATTATATTATTATTATTATTTGGATAGGACAGAGAGAAATTGAGAGGGGAGGGGAAGATAGAGAGGGAGAGAGAAAGATAGACAACTGCTTCACCGCTTGTGAGGCCACCCCCCCCATGCAGGGGGGATCTGGGGGCTTGAACCGGGATCCCTGTGCCAGTCCTGGTGCTTCCTACTATGTGCGATTAACCTGGTATGCCACCACCCGGCCCCCCAGTTTAGACAGTTTCTACTGGTGTGTCTTCAAGTTCACCCTTCCTGTGTTTTCATCAAGCCCATTCAGTAAGCTCTCGTTTCGGATGTTGTGTTTTTGAGCGCTAGGGGATCAGTTTTGTGTGTGGCAAGTGCTTCTCCCCTCAGAGTTCTGCTCGGTGGTCTAGGCAGTGCCTCTGGGCGGAGCAGCCTTCTCGGGGATCTCTGTCCTGCTCCGCTGCTTGTCTAGGCCTTACGTCACCCATGGTTCTGCTTTATACATTTTTTGAGCAGTGTATTTTGGAGCCAGAGCAGCTGGTACTGTTTACTCCATGATGGCTTGGTCTTTATTTTGGATGGTTCTTGTCTTAATACAGAACACTTTATACACGAACTTACAGTTTGACTTACAGTCTTATTTATGGGGAACAGGGCCTCTGCATGCATGATGCCACCACTAAGCAACCTTCCCAGGGTCAGTTTCCTCACTCTTCATTTGAGAGAGATAAAAAGAAGAGGGGGAAAGGTAGACAGAGAAGAGACAACACATCACCTCTCCGCCATCCATGGAGCTGCCGTCGTGCCATCTGTTCATGGTCTGCCATGTGATGCCAGGCTCAGACCAGGTCCACACACAGCAACACCAGTGTTCTGACAGCTGAGCTGTCGCTGGGCCCCTCCTTGGACTCATTTAAATATCACCAGCCCTGCTTTTTATCCCCTCCAGTTTCCTCCATTGTGATAAAATACACATAAGATTTACCATCTAAACAACCATTTTATTTTATTTTTTCAATATTTTATTTATTATTTAATGAGATAACTACAGAAAGAGAGACCAGAGCACTGCTCAACTCTGGCTTATGGCCATGCTAAGGATTGAACCTGGAACCTCTGAGCCTCTGAGGCAGGAAATCTCGGTGTGTGGCTATTTCCCTGTCTCCCTGGCCCTTCTTCAGTCTGTGTGTGTATGGAGCCCGGTTCTCGTGCAGGCGTGATGTCACCACTCCGGGCCACCTTTTCATGCAGGTCGAAAGACAGAGTGTGGGGCACCAGAGCATGAGCCCAGAGTTCGCTCACTGCGAGAGCATCTCCCTCATGGTGCTGGGACCCGAGCCTGGGTCGCACATCACATCAGTGAGCTCTCTCTCCAGCCACGAAACCTTTTTTTACTAAGAAAAGGATTAATCAGGAGACGGGCGGTAGCGCAGCAGGTTAAGCACACGTGGCGTGAATCGCAAGGAGCGGCATAAGGATCCTGATTCGAGCCCCCGGCTCCCCACCCGCAGGGGAGTCGCTTCCCACGTGGTGAAGCAGGTCTGCAGGTGTCTTTCTCTCCCCCTCTCTGTCTTCCCCTCCTCTCTCCATTTCTCTCTGTCCTATCCAACAACGACGACATCAATGACAACAACAATAACTACAACAACAATAAAAAGCAACAAAAGGGAAAAATAAAAAATACTTTTTAAAAAAGGGCTAATAGCCACTATTTCATGAGAAGTAGAGAGAGGCTCACATGAGCGGGAGCTAGAAAAGCCAGGACACCACCCAGCACAGGTAGTTCTGGGAATCCAGTGAGGACACCCTGGCAGGCAAGCCGTGCACTCGACCAACTGAGCATCTCCCTGGCCACTTAACCACCTTAAAACAATGGTCTAGGGGAGTCGGGTGGTAGGGCAGTGGGTTAATTGCACGTGGAGCAAACCGCAAGGACCGGAGTAAGGATCCCGGTTCAAGCCCCCAGCTCCCCACCTGCAGGGGAGTCGCTTCACAGGCGGTGAAGCAGGTCTGCAGGTGTCTGTCTTTCTCTCCCCTTCTCTGTCTTCCCTCCTCTCTCCATTTCTCTCTGTCCTATCCAACAACGACGACATCAATAACAACAATAACTACAACAATAAAACAAGGACAATAAAAAGGAATAAACAAAATAAAGTGGTCTGAAGATGTCCTTTGTCTACATAATAAACACAGGAGGATGCTTAAAACTGGGTCACTTGGCCTTTCTATTAATTTTTAGATTGACTTTATTACACACAAGAGAGCATTTCACATAAGACACCACTCTTGTACATGCAGAACCAGGGATTGAACTAGCAACCCCAGACATGCAAATCCATGTTTTACCAGTTAAACTGCCCCAGCCATGGTCCTTTCTCTTCTCAGCCACTTTTTTTTTTTTGCCTCCAGGGTTATCGCTGGGGCTAGGTGCCTGCATCATGAATCCACTGCTCCTGGAGGCCATTTTTTTTTTTTAGTTTTTTTTAAATGTTTGTTCCCTTTTGTTGCCCTTTTTGTTGTTGTTGTTGTTATTGTTGATATTGATGTTGTCATTGTTGGACAGGACAGAGAGAATTGGAGAGAGGAGGGGAAGACAGAGAGGGGGAGAGAAAGAAAGACACCTGCAGACGTGCTTTACTGCCCGTGAAGCAACCCCCCTGCAGGTTGAGGAGCCGGGGGCTCGAAGCGGGATCCCTACTCCAGTCCTTGCACTGTGTTACTGCCAAACCCCTCTCAGCCGCGTTGAGCATCAATGCAGAATGCTTGCCCCTCTTAATAAGCAGCATTCTCTAAGATCTGCCTTGAGCAATGCATTCAAGCCTCAGCACAAAAATGGAAAATGTGGAACGAGGCTGGGGGGGGGAGCCAGGCGGCGGCGCACCTGTTAAGCACACTCGTTACCATGAGCAAGGACCCCCCGCTCCAGCCCCTGGCCCCCACCTGCAGGGGGGAAGCTTCAGGATTGCTCAGGCAGGGCTGCAGGCAGGTGTCTCTGACATGTTCTTCCCAGCCTGCTGGGCGACTCTTACGTATCTTCTGGGAGGACATGTCTAGCTCCCAACAAGCAGCCGGTGTCTTTCTAGGACCTTTGCTGTGTCAGCAGTGTTTCTGATTCAGGCAAGTTGGCTCTTTGTTGCAGCCCGCTTCAGTATCTTTTATTTCTTTTTTCTTTTTAATATTTATTCCCTTTTGTTGCCTTTGTTGTTTTATTATTGTAGTTATTGTTATTGGATAGGATAGAGGGAAATGGAAAAAAGGGGGAAGACAGAGGGGGGAGAGAAAGACAGACACCTGCAGACCTGCTTCACCGCCTGTGAAGCGACTCCCCTGCAGGTGGGGAGCCGGGGGCTCGAACCGGGATCCTAAGGCCAGTCCTTGCACTTCGTTACATGTGCACTTAACAAACTGCACCACCGCCCAACTCCCTAGTATCTTTTATTTATTAGTTTTAAAATATTTATTTATTTATTTATTCCCTTTTGTTGCCCTTGTTGCTTACTTTTATTTCTATAGAGTTGGTAATAGTGCCTCTCTTTTGTTCTGATTTTAATAATTTAAGCTTTCTTTTTATCAGTGCACTTAAAGGTTTGTGAATTTATATTATTTATTTATTTGCTTTACCAAAGCACTGCTCTACTCTGGCTTCTGATGGTGCTGGAGATTGAGCCTGGGACCTTAGATGCCTCAGGCATAAAAGTCTTTGCAGAACCACTATGCTATCTCTCCAACGCAAGGCTTGTGAATTCCATTAATCTCTCATTTATTTATTTATTTAGGAGAGAGAGATAGCCAGAGCTCTGTCTGGCATAGGCTGCCCCTTGAGCCTGGCATGGGGGGTGATGCCTTGGTGTCTCCACAGGGCGTCTGTGAGGAAATGACCTACGAGGAAATCCAGGAACACTACCCACTGGAGTTTGCTCTGCGGGACCAGGACAAGTACCGGTATCGCTACCCCAAGGGGGAGGTAGGTGGGACTTGGGGGCTTAGTCCCAGTCACTGGCTACTGCTTGGGAGGGGCCACCCGTGGGTGGCAGGAGGGGCCTGACCTCATGGGCTGGTCAGCCCAGGTGTGGGTCATCCCTGCCACTTCCCAGGCCGCTGCAGTGTTGTCCAGGGCTCCCCATCTTTGCCTTCCCCTGTGCCAAGGGCATCACAGGATGACTCCATCCTCTCAGCAGCTTAAGACACAACTCTCAGCTCTGAATCCAGATAGGGAGGCCTGCTCCAGAGAGTTGAGGTCACCACAAGCCACTTGTCACCTTACCTCCAACCGACTCCTTCCTTAGCCCAGGCTCCAGGTCAGAAGTAGCATCGCCTTGCAAGACTGGAGCATTTCCCACTTCTGGAAGGTGTCCCGGGGCAGTGACCACATGAAATGCCCCACACTGACACACTCAAGTGTAAGGGGTGCAGCTGTATGTCCGCACACTTCCACGCCACATAGATGCCACTGCCCAGAAGCTGGGCTGAGGCCACTGTGCTGCACCAGGCTGGCAGTAGCACCACTCTGGGGAGCAGCAGTCACCCCCATATGATGGAGATGAGGTGATCATGCTTAATGAAAGACAGTTAGTTACTAGGTAGCTTCACTCATGTGGAATACCGAGGTGAGACACTTGAACTTAGCAAAAAAGACAGAAGGAAACGTAGCCAAACTGTGGGCTGCTCCTAAGACATCGTGAGGCTCATGGGGGCAGGGCTGCGGGAGGACAGAGCTTTAGTGTCGGGCACAGTGGGACCCTACTCCTTTCGTCTTAGAATCCTGTGAACCACTAGTAGATCACTAATAAAGATTTTTTAAAATATCCCCCACTTGACAGTCAAGGGAGAGAGTTCTGTGTTAGAGCCGGCCCAGCCAGCAGTAAAAAGAAGCATCAGTGCTCTGTCCCGAAATCCCGGGAGAAACGTTGGCAGGCAAATGACAGTTACAAGAGAACTGAGTCACGGTCTCCCCGGAGGGGCTGGGCGGTAGCGCAGCGGGTTAAGCGCACATGGCGCAAAGCACAAGGGCCGGCGTAAGGATCCCAGTTCGATCCCAGTTCGATCCCAGTTCGATCCCAGTTTGATCCCGGTTTGATCCCGGTTCGAGCCCCCGGCTCCCCACCTGCAGGGGAGTCGCTTCACAGGCGGTGAAGCAGGTCTGCAGGTGTCTGTCTTTCTCTCCCCCTCTCTGTCTTCCCCTCTTCTCTCCATTTCTCTCTGTCCTATCCAATAATGACATTGACAATAATAATAACTACAACAATGATGAAAAACAACAAGGGCAACAAAAGGGAATAAATAAATATTTTTTTAAATTTTTAAAAAGAGTGGTGAGGCGATGTTACAGGACTCCCTCTTTCTCCCTCTGTCCCCCTCCCTCAATTTCTCTCTGTCCTATTAAAAAAAAAAAACCTGCCATAGAGGTAGATTTGGCATGCAGGCATAGAGCCCCAGCAGTAATCCTTGTGGCAGGAAAAAAGAAGAGGTTTTATTTGTTCTGTTAATGAGAAAAAAAACAACACTGTTGTGACAGATGCGTGGATGGGCTTCAAACTAGGCTCCTCAGGCTTCTAAGTCCAGTGCTCCAGCCACTGCACCACCACCTGGGCTTCCAAAGTGAGTGGATTAGAGAGAGGGAGAGACAGAGACAGAGAACAGCAAAGCATTGGCCTGGCATATGCAGTGTGAGGAGTTGAACTTGGGACCTTATGTGTCCAAGCCTGCAGTCTCACTGTGTCAGCTCCCTTGCTATGTGTGTCTTCTGACAGACCTCTTGTTCTGGTGGAATTTTGGACGGTGACAGATGGAAGGATGGACTAGCAGGGGCCCAGGGATGCACAGGGCATATGCAGGACAGACAGACGAAGAGGCTCTTTCCTGGGGGCCACAGGGGTTTCTGACAGGTGCCACTCTGGAAATGCCAGGCCCCCTACACACACACGCACACGCACACACACACATACACACACACACACACACGCACTCTGTCTGCTGGGCGCTGGAAGGCATCAGTGCCTTTTTTTGGGCCATCAGTTGCCAACGTGTAACTTGAGCAGCTGAAGGTGTACAGAGGTGGGCACAGAGGTGACCCTGAGTGGCAGTCTGAGGCCCCACCCTGCCTGCTCAGTGCCCTGGCCCTGGGAAGTGGGATGGGAACCCTCTCCCTGGCTGCTGCTGGTCCCCTTGCCCTGCCCTCAGGAGCCAGGCAGGAGGGCTTCCCCTCACCTGCGTATCTCCACCCTGAGCCCTCCTTTGCCCCCGCAGTCCTACGAGGACCTGGTGCAGCGCCTTGAGCCCGTCATCATGGAGCTGGAGAGGCAGGAGAACGTGTTGGTCATCTGCCACCAGGCTGTGATGCGATGCCTCCTGGCCTACTTCCTCGACAAGGCAGCAGGTGCGGTGCGGGGCGCCTGAGAGGGAGGGGGCGGCTGTCCCGGGACCCCCTGGGGTGCCAGCCCTGTTTGTCTGCCCACAGAGCAGCTGCCCTACCTCAAGTGCCCTCTGCACACGGTCCTGAAGCTGACGCCCGTAGCCTACGGTAAGGCCGTGCTCCGGTCCTAGCCGGGCTCCCGGCTCCTCCCCGCAGGCTCCCCAGCCAGCCTGCCTGCCGGCCTTTTGCTCAGCTCATGTCCACCCCCCCTTCTGGGTTGTTATTTGATTATGTTGAGTTTCATTCCCATGGCCGACAGGAAGCCTCCCTCATCCTTCCTTCTCCACTCGCCCACACACAGGGCTGCCCTGACTTCCAAACACAAAAGCCCCAGGCTGCCAGGACCCAGGCCTTCAGATGTTCTGGGTGGAGGGTGGTCTGAGCCCCACCTCTGCCTGGGCCTCACCAGCAGAGCCCCCAGGCACCTGGGTGGTTGTGTTCTCGGGGAAACGAGTGCCTCCCCTCGCCTCCTGTGACACGGAGTGCCTGGCACTGTTGGCTTGGCCTCACCCTTGCGGTGTGATTTGGGGACCCCAAAGGCAGAGCTCAGGCTGTTTCTCTTCACAGTCCCCACACAAGGCAGCTTGAGTCCGCAGGGTGGCCCTGCCAGGGTGCAGGACTCCTCACCTGGCTGTGTTGGGCCCTTGGCCCTGGCACCGAAACACACAGGCCTGGCAGAGTGTCCTGTCCCTCCACACAGGTCTTCCCAGAGCTGCCTGAGGTGGGAGGATGAGGGTGAGAGGAGACAGTGCCCCAGGCCTGAGAGGTGGCTCAGCCCTCAGTGGCTCCAGCTGCCTTTTAGGTGGGGCATGGTCTATGTCTTTCTTGCAGGCTGTAAAGTGGAGTCCATTTTCCTGAACGTGATGGCTGTGAACACACACCGGGACAGGCCTCAGGTAGCCACATGTGGAGTTACTGCCGGACAGGTGTCGGGCTTGTTGAGGGGTTTTCCAGACACAGTGTCTTCTAGGGCCAGGCTCAGCAGAGACCCCTGCCAGAGCAAGCTTGGTTTGTCTTGTGGGGCCGTTCTATCAGGGTGAGGCCCAGGCTCTGGGTGTGGTCCGAGTCGAAGCCTTTCTGAGGGTGCTGCCCTGGGCTGGGGAGATCCCAGAGCCGGAAATGAAGAGGTTGGGTGTGGTGTGCCTGGCTCCTAGGAGCTTCCCCTTTCCTTTCACTGAGTTATTATTATTATTACTTTTTTTTTTTGCCTCCAGGGTTATTGCTAGGGCTCAGTGCCTGCACCACGAATCCACTGCTCCTGGAGGCTATTTTTTAAAAATATTTATTCCCTTTTGTTGCCCTGTTGTTTTATTGTTGTAGTTACTGATGTCGTTGTTGTTGGATAGGACAGAGAGAAACCAAGAGAGGATTGGAAGATAGAGAGGAGGAGAGAAAGATAGATCCTGCAGACCTACTTCACCACTTGTAAAGCGACCCCCCTGCAGGTGGGGAGCCGGGGGCTCAAACCAGGATCCTTGCTCTGGTCTCTACAGATGTTTGTCTTTCTCTCCCCCTCTCTGTCTTCCCCTCCTCTCTCCATTTCTCTCTGTCCTATCCAACAACGATTATATCAATAACAACAGTAATAATAGCCACAACGACGATCAAACAACAAGGGCAACAAGGGGAAAGAAATAGCCTCCAGGGGAGTCCAGGCAGTAGCGCAGCGGGTTAAGCACACACGGCAGAAAGTGCAAGGACCAGCATAAGGATCCTGGTTTGAGACTTCTTCATTTCTGGCTCTGGGATTTCCCCAGCCCAGGGCTCGAACCTGGATCCTTACGCTAGTCCTTGTGCTTTGCGCCATGTGTGCTTAATCTGCTGTGCTACTGCCCGACCCCCAGTTATTTTTATTTTTTAATATTTTATGTGTTTTATTTTAATGAAAGAGATACAGAGAGACCAGAGTATTGCTCAGTGCTGGCTGATGATGGTGGTGTGGGGGATTGAACTTGAGGCCTTGGAACCTTAGGCATGAGAGTCTTGCATCACCATTATGCTGTCTCCCCTACCCGCCCCCTCCTTTCACATCTCCCATAGAAGGCATCAGAGTACCATTCATGGTGCTTCCATGTGGTGGCTGGGGGCTTGAACCTACATCTTCATGCACACCAGCTCTCTACCCTGCTGAGTGAGCTATCTCCCAGCCCCAGTTCCTGTGACTTGAAGAGACACCGGATCTCCTGCAGCGTGTTTGCAGAGGTCTGAGCCAGGGACACCACCCAATGAGGGGAGAGGCTGGGGTGGGTGCCGCTGTGCCTGGGCTCCACCGAGAGCAGCGTTGCCAGCTCTGGCACCTTCAGCACCTTTAGATGCCGAGTGGTGTCGCCGTCCGTCAGGTGGAAGCCCGGGAAGAGGTCTCCTGTGCGGCCGCTTGTCACACACACGGCCCCCAGTGCTGCTTTACGGCAAGAGCTCCTTGAAGTGTTCCTCAGGGCCACTTTGATTTTGATTTCTATAAGATTTCACTTGCATAAGAAAGAGAACTGGAGCATCACTATCTGAGACCTTCATGCTTGAAAATCTACTGTGCCATCTCCTGGGCCTCCACTGTCTTTTTTAAAAAAACTATTTGTTGGGAGTCAGGCGGTAGCGCAGCAGGCTAAGCGCAGGTGGCACAAAGCGCAAGGACCCGCATAAGGATCCAGGTTCCAGCCCCCGGCTCCCCACTTGCAGGGGAGTCGCCTCACAGGCAGTGAAGCAGGTCTGCAGGTGTCTGTCTTTCTCTCCCCCTCTGTCTTCCCCTCCTCTTTCCATTTCTCTTTGTCCTATCCAACAACGACAGTAATAATAGCAACAACAACAATAAGAACGATAAACAACAAGGGCAACAAAAGGTAAAAAATAGCCTCCAGAGGGAGTCAGGCAGTAGCTCAGCGGGTTAAGCACACGTGGCACAAAGTACAAGGATCGGCTTCAGGATCCCGGTTCGAGCCCCCGGCTCCCCACCTGCAGGGGAGTCACTTCACAGGCGGTGAAGCAGGTCTGCAGGTGTCTGTCTTTCTCTCCCCCTCTGTCTTCCCCTCGTCTCTCCATTTCTCTCTGTCCTACCCAACAACGACAACATCAATAATTACAACAATGAAAAGCAACAAAAGGGACGATAAATAAATAAATAGAAATTTTTTTTTTTAAAAAAAAAAAACCACCTATTTGTTAATAAGAGAGAGAGAGAGAACACCAAAGCAGCACTCCGGCACTGGGAACCACCAGAACCACTTTCCATGATCCTCGAGGAGTCCTCTGCCACTGAGGTCAAGGGCAGGACCCCCCCACCCCACATCTGTACCTGGAAGGCTCCCGGAGCCTCAGTCATGCCTTCCGCATTTGTGATGGGCTTGCTGGGACCCTGGGCTTCTGAGGGTGCAGCCCTAGGGTGCTCACCCACAGCCCCTGGCTTTGAGCTGCAGAGGCAGAGGTAATGTGGTCATGTCCTCTTCTTCCCAAGGCTGCTGCCCCTCGCCAGGACCCGTGCCCACCTGCTCCCACAGGTCACAGGGGAAGGTGAATCCTCTTAGGCCTCCTTTGCTCTAAGAAAGGCCAGGTAGTGTTGGGCCCCCAGCACCCACTGGCAGAGTTAAAGAGGCCTCTGGAACTGACAGGCATCCAGGCCAGGCACTCCCCAGCCCAGCCTTGGTCCACAGCACAGGATAGAAGCTCCTTGACCATGGAGCACCACCATGGAGTGACTGCCACTGGCTGGGTGCTTCTGAGAGGCCCGCTTCTGCCGGTCGCAGATTCCTGGATGGCTCCCTGTGGAATGGGCAGGACCCCTGGGTCCTGGTTTGTTCTTGGAGGCAGATTAGACCTCACCGAATGAGGGCATCCTCTGGAAGCCTGCCCCCGTGAGGACTGCACCAGCCCTACAATTCTAGCCATTGGGCCTGTGAGCCTGGGAATGTAGCACACGGCTATGGCCATGGCCTTGTCTCCCTCCCTGTAGGGATGCAGCCCAGGTCAGTGACCTGCTCCTCCAGGTGACAGTTAGGAGATCCAGAAAGATGGGCCACTAGGTTTGGGGGTCACATAGGACAGTGTCACCAGGCTGAGGAAGGGCTAGGCCTCCTGTTCCTTTGAACTGAGATGCCCTGAGCTCAGTAGGATGGTGGGGCAGGGACGGTCTACAGAGGACCTCAGGGGTCCAGGGACCCGTTGTCCCAGCTTTGAGGGGACAGACCAGGCTGCCGGTCAGGAGATGGCCACAGACCATCAGCTGGGGCTATAGCAGATACTTCCTTATGCTCCGCGAATGAGGACAAAGCCCCCAGGTAGCTGTTCTTCCTCCCTTGACCCTGACCCATCCTCCTCTCCGGGGGACCTGTGACTTACTGCTCTGTGTGAACAGCCTGCTCAGCTCTGGCTTATGGTGGTGTGGAGGATTGAACTTGGGACTTTGGAGCCTCGGGCATGAGAGTGTCTTTGCAGAACCATTATGCTATCTACCCCCCCCCCACACACACACACACCTCATTAGCTTCTTAATCTTGTGCTTTGAAGGAAAGATGGGCCTGGAGTCTGGCACTGGGTCTCCTTGGGATGAGAACACGGGCCAAGTGGCCACCACACGGAGGAGTAAGGGGGTGTCGATGTCCCGTGTGCTTATTTTTGTACAGAACGTGGACATCTCGAGGCCCCCGGAGGAAGCCCTTGTCACTGTTCCTGCTCACCAGTGACCATGCCTTGGCCACCTGCACCTCGGGGCGGGTGTTGCTCTCTGTGGACAAGGTCCTTCAAGGCCTCTCTGCCCATGTGACAAGTGACAATCACCTTCAGGGAACATCCTCAAAGCCATGCATGGCTCATGGCCCCTGAAGCCCCACCCCAGCCCACTTGCTTCCTTGTGGACAGTCAGCAACTGCGTTCCCTGAGCTGCTGCTAAGAGCCAGTCCCTGGCCGTGCATCTGTCTCCCCAGCGGGCTGGCTTTGTGACGCGGGCGCTCCTCAAATGTGAAATGTGCTGTTCCTCCTGCAGATGGCCTGGAGACGCCTGCTGTCCTCTTTAGTCACTTCCCGTGCCAGAGACCAGGCCTCCTGCGCTGCTGCTTCCTGGAGTGGGGTTCAGGCCTCGCCACCCCACCCTGCCAGAGACCGAAGAGCTTCTGCAGAGATCGGTGCCCATAGAGTCACCCGCCTTCGTGGGCGGTGAAGAAAGCGGCACCCTCCCGTCAGCATCCTACGGCGCAGGAGCGAGCGCCTGTGTCCCCCAGCCCAGCTGTGCCTGCCCTGGGGCCCGAGTGGGAGCAGGTGGTCAAGCCGCCCCCCCACCCCCACTGCTCACTGCGAAGCCACTGTTGCACACTCCCACGCGCTCAAAGGACCGGCCCCGCGCCCCGCCTGGTCCTGCGGTCAGGCTACCTCTCCTCCACCGCCTCCGTCCGAGTGGGGTGTCTTTGCTGTGAATGACTCAGGGGAACTTGTCGTCCCTTTCAGTCTGTCCTGTTGACCTCCACCCCTGGGACTGGGATGGGGAAAAAGGCCCAGAACCCAGCCCCCAGGTGAGGGCGGGCGGGCAGGCGGGCGGGCAGCAGCTTTTCGACCCACACGCACCACGGGAGTCTTCTAGCTGCTGGGCCCCGAAGTTCCTTTGGGCCCTGAGAGGCGGACTGCGCAGTGGGTCCCTGCTTCATTTTCTCGCTGGGTAAATGTGGACAGCAAGCTGTGGGCCTGCGTGAGAGTGTGCCCGGGTTTGCGGTCAAGGGCCTGCTGCTCACAGGCGGTGTGCTGGAGCTGACCTCCGGACCCCGGACCACCTTCCACCTGCAGCCTCCCCTGGCCAGTGCCTGCCAAGCACCGAGCACCCCACCTCTCCAGCCCCCAGGCCTTTGCAGCCTGCTGGTCTGCCTACCCCCGAGGGGCTGCCACACCCCTGGCTGCAGTCTCTGCTCCTGTGCAGCTGGGGAGAGGTGTCAGGGGCATGAGCCACCTCCCAGACTTCCTGCCTGTCAGGACCCCAGGCCCTTTGCCTTAGGGCCAGAAGACTACTGGCAGCACTGTTGGTGAGACATGGGGCCATAGCCTGTCATTGTGCCCCCCAGCGTTCTGGTAGCTTTTAGTCATGTGGCATCATTGGCCGTGACGAGTCTCTCCAGTCACAAGACTGTAGCAAGACATGCCAAGGCCTTTTCCTGTGTCCAAGGGCGGCCCGGACTTACTGGACTGCAGGGGTTACGAGGACTGGGTCAGGGCAGAAGTCTGGGGTAGGCCAGACCTGCCTGTGCCTGGCATTGTCTCTGTGGATGACAGCTGGCCTGGTCAGCTGCCAGGCCTGTGCTGGTGAGCAGATGTTTCTCTGCTCTCCTGACTCTCAGCAATGCACCAAACTCTCCAACATTCTCTGCAATAAATACTTTAAAAGTCATGCTTGTATCTGGTGAGCAGTTCTCCGTCATGAAGGGCTCTTTCCCGCCTGCTCTGCAGGCCCCCTGTGAGTCTCCCACACAGATCTGGGTCTTTATTCCCTGCCCCACACCAGCCCCCGGAGAGCAAACTGTCTTGCCCTGGAGGGAGCCCTGGCCCTGGCACATGGGCAGCACAGGCCCTGCGTTTTCTTTTTTCTTTTTTTATTTTTCTACTTATTTATTCCCTTTTGTTGTCCTTGTTGTTTTATTGTTGTAGTTATTATTGATGTCGTTATTGGATAGGACAGAGAGAAATGGAGAGAGGAGGGGAAGACAGAGAGGGGGAGAGAAAGACAGACACCTGCAGACCTGCTTCACCGCCTGTGAAGCGACTCCCCTGCAGGTGGGGAACCGGGGGCTCGAACCGGGATCCTTATGCTGGTCCTTGTGCTTTGCGCCACGTGCGCTTAACCCGCTGCGCTACCGCCTGACTCCCTGGCCCTGAGTTTTCTCTGGTTAACCTGAGCACTGGGCTTCCCCCCTGAGCAAGAGCTGGCTGTACAGGGGAGCCTGGGAGAAGACCATGAAGGGGAAGATCCTGGGGCCTGTGAAAATGGATCCAAGGGCTGGCACCCTTGGGGGCACTGAGTCAAGGGAGCAGGCGGCCTGCGGGGAGGAGGGTGGGCACAACAGGGCTGGGCGTGACTGGGTGTCCTGCTGCCCCCAGTGTTAGAGCAGCGGCTGGTGCTCCAGGGGGCCGGGAGGGGCTGTGCCACAGATGGTGACAGAGGGACCCTTGGGCTGAGAGGGAGAGGCAGTCCGGCCAGATTCTAGTGTGTATCAGCCAGTGCCTTCCTGGCTGGTGAGGTTGGAAAGACAGCTTAATGGTCCTACTCTGTCCCTGGGGTCACCTGAGCCCCCCCCCCCCCCCGAACCTGACCTTAGAAGCTTCCCTGAACTTTTGGCAGAAAGTGTTCAAGATGTTTATCAGCACAGCAAGAACAGAAAGAGTGAAATACAACACCATGAGAATTTCTCTTCAGGTCAGGTGTTGCACCACAGGCTAAGAACCAATGCCATCACAGTGCTGAAGGGATTGGTCCACCCAGGATGCTGTGACAGAAAGGCCATCAGACAAGGTTCAGACATGTTTGGGTGGAATCAAATATTGTTGCAGAGACACAGGTCTCGTTTGACAACCTCAACATTCTATCTGTAGAGGCCCAGGGTGACAGTGGGAGAGCTTGGGCCATGCAGACATGGAGTCTAGAGTTCAATCCAGGGGCCAGCCGGTGACCTACCTAGTTAAGCACACATATCACTATGTGCAAGGACTGGGGTTCGAGCCCCCACTCCCCACCTGCAGCGGGTCCACTTCATGAGTGGTGAAGAAGGTCTGCAGGTGTCTATTTTTCTCTTTCCCTCTATCTCCCATCCCTTCTCAATTTCTGTGTGTCCTGTCAAGTAAAAATAGAAAAGATGACTGCTGGGGTCAGGTGGTGGCGCACCTGGTTGAGAGCACATGCTACAGTGCGCAAGGACCCAGGTTCGAGCCCCTGGTCCCCACCTGCAGGGGGAAAGCTTCACAAGTGGTGAAGCAGGGCTGCAGGGGTCTCTCTCCCCCTCTACCACCCCTTTCCCTTCCCGTTTCTGGCTGTCTGCATCTAATAAAGATTTTTTTAAAAAGTGAAATATATATTTATAAAAAAAAAAAAGATGACTGCTGGGAGCAGTGGATTCATAGTGCAGGCACTGAGCCCCAGTGATAACCCTAGTGGTAAAATAATAATAACAATAATAATAGAGTTTGATCCTCTTCACCAATGTAGGAGAGGGATACTATGGTTCTCTTTCCTTAATAAATAAATCACGGGGGTCGGGCACTAGCGCAGTGGGTTAAGCGCATGTGGCGCGAAGCGCAAGGACTGGCATAAGGATCCCGGTTCAAGCCCCCGGCTCCCCACCTGCAGGGGAGTCGTTTCACAGGCGGTGAAGCAGGTCTGCAGGTGTCTGTCTTTCTCTCCCCCTCTCTGTCTTCCCCTCCTCTCGCCATTTCTCTCTGTCCAACAACAACGACATTAATAACAATGACAGTAATAACCACAACAACGATAAAACAACCAGGACAACAAAAGGGAAAAAGTGGCCTCCAGGAGCAGTGGATTTGTGGTGCAGGCACTGAGCCCCAGCAATAACCCTGGAGGCAAATAAGTAAATAAACAAGCCATTTAAAAATGTCTATGTGTAGTATAGGGAGATAGCATGATGGTTATGCAAAAGAATTCCATGCCTGAGGCGCTGAGGCTCTGAGATCTCAGGTTCCATCCAGTAGCCCTGTTGCCTTCCATAGCCTAGCAGCAGACCTGGATCTGGGAGTGTCTTCAGCTACTTTGGGGGTTCAAAGAAATTGCGATGTTTCTATGTCTAACACAAGACCATTGAAAAGGAGCACTGTAACATGTGTTTGCCCAGGTGTGCCACCACATGCCCCTCCCAGCCCTGATTTTTTTAAACCCTTAATAAATTTAGTAAAGTAGCAGGTTGCAAAAGTAATACACAGAAATCTATAGTGTTTCTATTCACAGATGAATCAGAGGGAAGGGAAATGAGGGAAGCAAACCCAGATACAATCAAACGCAAGGGTCCTGTGATGCTCCTGGCAGAGTGTGCATGCTACCATGCATAAGCACCTAGGTTCAAGCCTTTGGTCCCCATCTGTGAACTCACTTTATGAGTTTATGCAGTGAAGCAGAGCTGCAGGTCTCTCTCCTTCTCTATCTTCCCCTTCCCTCTTAATGTCTGTCTTTTTTTTTTTTTTTTTTTTTTTTTTGCCTTCCAGGGTTATTGCTGGGGCTCAGTGCCTGCACCATGAATCCATTGCTCCTGGAGGCCATTTTTCCCCCTTTTGTTGCCCTTGTTGTTGTAGCCTTGTGGTTATTATTGTTATTGTTGATGCCATTCATTGTTGGATAGGACAGAGAGAAATAGAGAGAGGAGGGGAAGACAGAGAGGGGGAGAGAAAGACAGACACCTGCAGACCTGCTTCGCCATTCATGAAGCTGCTACCCTGCAGGTGGGGAGCCGGGGCTTGAACTGGTATCCTTAAGCTGGTCCTTGCACTTTGCAACATGTGCGCTTAACCTGCTCCGCTACCGCCCGACCCCCTTAATTTCTGTCTTTATCAAAAAAAGATATAAAGGAAGGAAGAAGAGTGGTCTGGGAGCTGGCACAGTAGATAAAACATTGGACTCTCAAGCATGAGGACCTGAGTTCAATCCCCAGCATCATAAGTACCAGAGTAATATCTGGTTCTTTCTCTCTCTCTCCTATCTTCTTCATTAATAAAATAAATCTTGTGGTCTGGGAGGTAGCGCAGTGGATAAAGTATTGGATTCTCAAGCATGAGGTCCTGCGTCCAATCCCCAGCAACACATGTACCAGAGTGATGTCTGGTTCTTTCTCTCTCTCCTTCTATCTTCAAAAACAAATAAATTAAATCTTTAAGACAAAATCTTTTGAAAATAACAAATAAATAAATAAGGCTACATCAAACCAAAAACTTCCTGCATCTTAAAAGCAAAATGCATAAACAGGTAACCCAGTAATTGGGAGAAGATATTTGAACATCACGCATCTGACAGCCAATTGATTCACATATAAATGAACGGGGCAGGCAGCGGCACACCTGGTTAAATTCACAGTACGAAGTGCAAGGATCTGGGTTTGAGCCCCTGGCTCACCACCTGCAGCGGGGACACTTCACAAGCAGTGAAGCAGGTCTACAGGTGTCTCTCCTTCTCCCTATTGCTCCTTCCTCTCAGTCTCTCTCTGTCCTACCTAATAAAATGGAAAAAAATGGCTGCCAGGAGCAGTGAATTCATAATGCTTGCACAGAGCCCCAGCGATAACCCTGGAGGAAAAACAAGAAATCGGGGCTGGGCAATGGCACAACTAGTTGAGCGCACATGGTACGATGAGCAAGGACCCAGGTTCAAGCCCCCAGTTCCCACCTGCAGGGGGGAAGCTTCACAAGTGGTGAAGCAGGTCTGCAGGTATCTCTGTTTCTCTCCCTATCTTCCTCTTCCCTCTCCATTTCTCTCAGTCTCTATTTAATAATAATAAAGTTTTTTAAAAAAACCAAACAGCTCAACAACAAATAACCCAGTGGAAAAATGGGCAAAAGATCTCAATAGACTGTTGTTGTTAATTCTGGGTTATGGTGCTGCTGGGGACTGAACCTGGGACTTCAGAGCCTCAGGCAACACACCATTATGCTGTCTCCCTAACCCTGTACAGTTCCCTTAAAAGATATATATAGACCACAGACAAGAAGAAATGGACCACTTTATCATTGGAGAAATAGAAATGAAAAGCTTCAGTGAGATCCTACCTCACCCCTTTGGAAATGGCCTACGTCAACAAAAACAGGAAATGACACGTGTTGGCAAGAATGTGGAGAGAACCCTGGTAGATTATGGGAGACTGCCCCATAGGGTAGTGTGCAATTAACAAAAGATGATATCATGTCTTCCTGGACAAAATGGATGGGATGGGGGGTGGTCACGCCTAGAGGTAAAAGACAACTACCTCCTCTCAGAGTAGAACCTGGGGGACTGAAACATGAACTTGGCAAAAAGAAGAAGGTGAAGGTAGACAGCATAATGGTTATCCAAAGAGACTCTCAGGCCTGAGGCTCCAAAGTCCCAGGTTCAAACCCCTGCACCACCATAAACCAGAGCTGAGCAGTGCTCTGGAAAAAGAAGAAGGGAAGGGGAAGGGGGAGGAGAAAGAGTGGTGAGGGGAGGAGGAAGCGGCCAAACTTTCTAAATCCTTGTGAGAACCAAGATACTTTATCATCGGGAGGTTGGGAGCACAGAACTCTGGTGGTGGCTGCGGTGTGGAAGGACATTCAGTTTGTGATCATACAATCTTGTTTATCACTAGTAAAAATAGCAACATTGGGGAGCAGGGCGGTAGTGCAGTGGGTTAAGCGCAGGTGGCGCAAAGCGCAGGGACCAGCTCAGGAATCCCGGTTAGAGCCCCGGCTCCCCACCTGCAGGGGTGTCGCTTCACAGGCGGTGAAGCAGGTCTGCAGGTGTCTGTCTTTCTCTCCCCCTCTCTGTCTTCCCTCCTCTCTCCATTTCTCTCTGTCCTATCCAACAACAACATCAATAATAACTACAACAATAAAACAACAAGGACAACAAAAGAGAATATATGACTAAATAAATAAACAAATAAATAGCAACATTGGGAGTCAGGCGGTAGCGCAGCGGGTTAAGCGCATGTGGCGCGAAGCGCAAGGACCTGAGTGAGGATCCCGGTTCGAGTCCCCAGGGGAGTCGCTACACAGGCGGTGAAGTAGGTCTGCAGGTGTCTGTCTTTCTCTCCCCCTCGCTGTCTTCCCCTCCTCTCTCCATTTCTCTCTGTCCTATCCAACAACAACGGCAACAATAATAACTACAACAATAAAGCAACAAGGGCAACAAAAAGGGAATAAATAAATAAATAAACAATAGCAACATCAAGCATAACAGTAAGAGTCTCACCTCGCTCTGTTCTATGCGGCTCAGCAGCGTCACCTGTTGAGGGCACCTGCAGGGGGCGGTCAGGGCCTGGGGTCGGGCAGGTGCTGCGGGGTGGGGCCTGGGTCGACCCCTGGCCCCCTCTCCCCTCTCCGCCTCCTCTCCCCCTGCGCGCTTCCCGGAACCACGGCGGGGCGGGGCGGGGCGGGGCGAGCGAACCACTGACTCAGGCTGCCCGGCGGTGCTGCCTTCCGCGGTCTGTCTGTCCCACCTTCAGTCTGTCGGTCTGTCCCGCCCTGCTGCTCGTCCAGCCATGGCCGCGCCGGTCCCCGCACCGCGGATCCTGCTGCTGCTGCTGCTGCTGCTGCTGCCGCCACCGCCGGGGGGTGAGGGGTTGAGGGCACGTCCACGCCGCCCGGGAGCGACCCTCCCCGGACCGCGACCCCGGGCCCTCCCGACCCCCGCTGGGCAGCCCGGGTGGCCCTCAGCTCCGGGTGGCGCCCCTTGCAGTCCGAGCTGACCCCGGGCCGCCCTGGGTGGTGGGCGCCGGTCCCCTTGGGTGTCCCCTGAGCCCTGGGCCGCCCTGGACTCCTGGGCCTCCACCCACACGTCGGGCAAACCCTTCCCGCTGCTTCCTGGATGGGGACAGAAGGGAGTGAGGGGTGGGGGGGAGAGCCTATGGGGTGTGTGTGTGTCTGTCTGTCTGTGTGTATGTGTGTCTCTGTGTCTCCGTGTGTGTACGTGTGTCTCTGTGTCTGTCTCTGTGTGTGTGTGTCTCTGTGTCTGTGTGTCTCCGTGTGTGTATGTGTGTGTGTATGTGTGTCTGTGTCTGTGTCTCTGTGTGTCTCCGTGTGTGTGTGTGTGTGTGTGTCTGTGGTGAATGATTCACTGGGGTGGGTAGCAGGCAGCCAGGGCCTTTCAGGGGTAGGAACTAGAACAGCCTCACAGGAGAGCAAGGCCTTCCTCCTGGGGGCTGGGGGCTGGGGTGAATCTGGAGCTAGAGAGTGAGACTCTGGAGTCCCAGTCCTTAGTCCAGTGACATCTGAAGAGCCTGACCAGTGTATTCAGGACCCAGAAGAATGTCAGAGCTGCGTTCTCTTGACCCACACAGACTCTGTGTCTTCAGCCTCAGCATCAAGGCCATGTCTGGGCTGCAGCTGAAAGGTTGTGAAGGCCTTGCTGGAGGTGGGTCTGTGACCCTCAGCCTGTGGGGACCTTGCTGGAGGTGGGTCTGTGACCCTCAGCCTGTGGGGATGTCCTGAGAGCCTGTGTCTGTGGCAGAGAGAGACTGAAGGAGGAAGAGTCTAGTGATGGTTCTCGGCTTCAGGCCTGGTCACCGGGGGCACAGACATGGCTAGCACCCACTGCAGGGTTCTTGCTGAAAGGACACTTGTGTGGCTGTGGCTGATGGGGGCCCGGGGAAGGGCCAGTCAGCTGTGACCTGCAGCTGTGTGTGCAGTGTTGGGGGCAGACAGGAAGAGGGCAGAGACTGCAGGAGGAAGGGGCCCAGTGACGCCTGGAAGGAGAATTGAAGGTGGGGAGTGCGAAACAGGCAGGAACACAGACAGAGACTGGAGAGGCCTGGAATGCCGGGTGGCTGTCACACTGCTCTGTGGTCTGCACCCTGCTTTGTGGACTCTGAAATCGATCTTGAAGCAGTGGGCAGGGACAGGGACGGTCTGAGTGTGGATTTTGTGTGGGGATGCAACCAGCCGGACCCACACTCAGAAAGCCCACTCTCCAATCAGAAGTGGGGAGAGGAAGGGACCCAGTCTGCCCTGCTGTGGCCTGGGAGGGAGGGCGAGGCCGTGACCAGGCAGCTCAGCACACTCTCGAGAGCGGCTGGGATGTGGTTAAAAGCTGCCGTGAGGCCTGGCCCTGTGGCCTCCTCAACGAGCGTATTTCTCTGCTCCAGCCTGCCATCAGGTGTGCGGGATCTTCCACGGAGACGGTGTCTCCCATGAATCCTGTCCTGATTTCTGCTGTGGGACCTGTCGCCAGCAGTACTGCTGCTCCGATGTGCTGAAGAAGTTCCAGGGGAGCCCGGAAAGCTGTGTTCTGACTGGAGACAGGTGGGTGCCCTGTGGACCACAGCATGAGCCTGCACCCAGCTGGACAGTGCATGAGAGGACTAACCCCGCCCCTGGACGCCTAACGATGGTGACTGGACACTGGGCAGGGGTGTTGGGGAGCCCCTGTTCAGGGCTGGATGCGGTCTTGGACTTTGCAGGTTTCTCACCTGGTTCTGTGATTCGCCTCTGGGTCTGTCCTTGTGCCAGCACGTCCTTGGGAGGCAGCCTGGCGTGACTGCATGTGCACTGGGAAGGCTGTGTGTGATCTGTGCAGCTACCATCCGACGGTTCTGGAGGGCTCAGGGTGTGGGTACGGGTCCCACCGAGTGCTGTGCTGTGCCCTCCTGCGTGGCCCTTGGACTTATACTGCATCTTGGGTCTAGATTTTTTTTTTTTTAAATATAAATAGAGTTAGAGAGAGGGAGGGAGAGAGAGAAGGGACTGGGTGATGGCATACCTGATTGAGCGCACATGTTACAATGCTCAAGGACCCAGGTTCGAGCCCCTGGTCCCCACCTGAAGGGGAACAGCTTCATGAATGGTGAAGCAGGGCTGCAGGTGTCTCTCTGTCTCTCTCCCTCTCTTTTTTCCCCCTTCCTTCTCAATCTCTGCTTGTCTTTATCCAATAAATAAATAAATAAAGATAATTAAAAATTAAAGAGAGAGGGAGAGGAGAGAGAAAGGGCCCACAGTAACAAAGCTTCCTTCAGTGCATAAAGGTAATTTAAAAACTAAAGAGAGAGGGAGAGGGAGAAGGAGAGAGAGAAGGAGAGGGAGAGGGGGAGGGGGAGGGAGGGAGAGGGAGGGAGGGAGAGGAAGAGGGAGAGGGAGAGGGAGAGGCAGAGGCAGACGGAGAGGGAAAGAAAGGACCCAAAGCTAGCTTCCTTCAGTGCAGAGGGGCTGAACCTGCGTTGGGCGCAGGCAGATCAGTGCACTCTCAGGTGACCTTCCTCACCAGCCTGGGTGCAGGTTGTTTCACAGGCTGGAGTCAGGGTCTGCCGTCCCCCTCAGCTTCCTCCCTTCACCACCTTTTGGATTTCCTCTGCACTGGACCACAACAGACCTGAGGTGGCCATATTTCTTTTCTTTCTTCTTCTTTTTTTTTTCCTCCAGGGTTATTGCTGGGGCTCGGTGAATCCACTGCTCCTGGAGGCCATCTTCTCCCTTTGGTTGTCCTCGTTCCATTGTTGTAGTCATTATTACTGTTGTTATTATTGATGTCGTCGTCGTTGTTAGACAGGACAGAGAGAAATGGAGAGAGGAAGGGAAGACAGAGAGGAGAGAAGGACAGGCACCTGAAGACCTGCTTCACCGCCTGTGAAGATTCTCCCTTGCAGGAGGGAAGCCGGGGGCTCGAACCAGGATCCTCTCCGGTCCTTGTACTTCTCGCCACACACGCTCAACCTGTTGCGCCACCGCCTGGCCCCCGAGGTGGCCGTATTTCTTATGGGTTCATGGAGGGTGATGGCTGTTTGTCTGGATAGCGGGGAAGCAATTACAGAAGCCAGACCATCCACCGTCTGCATCCGACAATGACCTTGGGTCCATACTCCCAGAGGGATAGAGAATAGGAAAGCTCTCAGGGGAGGGGAGGGGATACAGAGATCTGGTGGTGGGGATTTTGTGGAGTTGTACCCCTCTTATCCTATGGCTTAGTCCGTGTTTCCTTTTTATAAATAAAATTTTTTTTAAAAAGAGAGAGATTGAGAGATGCTACTTTAGCACTCATGAAACTTCCTCCCTGCAGGTCAGGACCGGGGGCCTTGAATTCAGTCCTTGTGCCTGGCACCACGAACACTCTGCGTGGGTGCGACACCATCCAGCCCCGCTTTATTTTTCTATTTGCTCTAGTCTCCCATGATCATTCCATTTCCTTCTCCTCCCCTAGGCAAACAGTCTGCCACGTTTAAGGTATGTCCTTCTGATCGTGTTCTTGCCAAGTCTGAACTGCGTTGTGAAAGTAGTGGACAGTGAAGCCTCTGACTTTTTTCTTTTTTAAAAAAATATTTATTTATTTACTTTTGTTGCCCTTGTTTTTTTTTAATAGTTGTAGTTATTATTGATGTTGTTGTTGTTGGATAAGACAGAGAGAAATGGAGAGAGGAGGGGAAGACGGTGCGGGGGGGAGAAAGACACCTGCAGACCTGCTTCACCGCCTGTGAAGCAACTCCCTGCAGGTGGAGAGTCGAGGGCTTGAACCAGGATCCTTACACTGGTCCTTTTGCTTTGCGCCACCTGCACTTAACTCGCTGTGCTACCGCTGGACTCCCTCTTTTTTTTTTTTTTCTGTGTCGCTGTGGCTTCATGCATGTATGATTTCACTGCTCCGGTCCAGCCTCTTCAGATAATCAGAAACAGAAAGAGAGGAAGAAATACCACATTCCTGGAAACTCCCCCTGGGCTGTGGCACTCCGTGGAGTGATCTGGGCTCTGAGCCTGGGTTCATGAATGGCAGGCCGGCGTCCCACCACGTGAGCTCCTACCCTGAACTCCTTTTCCCTTGTTTTCGGCTACCTGCACTATCCCCACTCTCACTTGTCTTTTACTTTCTTGCTTCATCTCTTCCTTTCCTCTTTTGTTTTTAATTTTTTTTTTATTTATAAAAAGGAAACATTGACAAAACCATGGGATAAGAGGGGTACAACTCCACTCAGTGCCCACCACCAGAGCTCTGTATCCCATCCCCTCCCCTGACAGCTTTCCTATTCTTTATCCCTCTGGGAGCATGGACCCGGGATCACTGTGGGGTGCAGAAGGTGGAAGGTCTGGCTTCTGTCATTGCTTCCCCGCTGAACATGGGTGTTGACAGATCGATCCATACTCCCAGCCTGTCTCTCTCTAGAACCATCCCTAGTGGGGTGGTTCTCTGGGGAAGCGGAGCTCCAGGACACATAGGTGGGGTTGTCTGTCCAGGGAAGTCTGGTCAGCATCCTGCTAGCATCTGGAACCTGGTGGCTAAAAGAGAGTTAACATACAAAGCCAAACAAATTGTTGACCAATCATGGACATTAAGGCTGGAATAGTGCAGATGAAGTGTTGGATGGGGGGGGTCCTCCATTTTGTAGATAGCTAGTAGGCGTATTTTAGTTATATTCCAAAGGGCCTGTAGCTATACTAGTGTTGTGTTTTTGTTTTTTTGGTTTTTTTGCCTGAGCCTGAATTCTGATATGCAGGTGGATCCTAATTATTGTCTGGGGAGATGATGTCATGGCTGGGAAAAGGACCAGAAAGCTGGATCAGGGAAGAGAGTAGCTCCCTAATATGGGAAAGGTGGATAAATATTGTTGACCGTAAACCCCATCGATTGGATGTGATCTGGGGCCCATATTCAGCTTAGGAGCCTATGTGACCTCTGCATCCCTGTAGATCTGAGCTCACATTCTGTGGTCATGAGCAGAAACATTCCAAGCTGCCCCAATTTCAGGACCCATCTTCCTCAGGTGTGGCATAGAGTATGTTGTCCAGCCTTCCTTCGGAGGATAGAACATTCTCTACCATTGTTGATCCAAGTTGTGGGCAAGGTCCTATGGGGGCCCACAAAGGGGTCTATTGTGTTGTTCCTGATAGAGATGACCAGTAACAATGGAGAGAGGGAGTTCTAGGCCCATCATGTCTGTTTGGGAATCTCAGGACTCCCTAACTAGGGCCCCACCTGGTCCTTTCCTCTTTCTTTTTAAATCTTAAGCTAGACAGAAATAGGAGGAGAGAGACATCACAGCACCTGCTATGTGTGATGTGGTGGCCAGTGACTTGAACCCTGATCTTCGCACATGCTCCAGTGGGTCCCTCTGGCCACGTCCACCGCTGTGGGTTGTGTCTGGGGCAGCGTGGGCGACTGTGCTGGGCACTGCTGTGCTTTATGTTGCCAGAGCTTCACCACCTTACACTCTTCTCTTTTTTTATTTTTTTTAAATTATCTTTATTTATTTATTGGATAGAGACAGCCAGAAGTCAAGAGGGAAGGGTGGATAGAGAGGAAGAGCAATAGAGACAGAGAAACACCTGCAGCCCTGCTTCACCACTAGTGAAGCTTTCCCCCTTGCAGGTGGGGACCGGGACTCGATCCTGGGTCCTTGAGCATTGTAGCATGTGCGCTCAACCAGGGGCGCCACCACCCGGCCCCCGTTACACTCTGCTTTACTGAGCTGTGTGAGGACTTCTTGCGAGTGTACTTGTGAGGCCAGAGAGCACCAGGTACTGGCACAGGGCTCCTTGGTGCTCTTAGGATGCCTCCAGGCTGCACCCCTAGCATTCACTCCTCAGGGTGATTGACGCCTCCTTCCCTCCTTCCCTCCTTTTTTTTTTTTTTTTTTTGCTTCCAGGGTTATCACTGGGGCTCGGTGCCTGCGCTATGAATCCACTACTTCTGGCAGACAGCTTTTTTTATCTTTTATTTTTTGGATAGGATCGAAATTGAGAAGGGAGAGAAGAGAGGTGGAGAGAAAGACAGACGCCTGCAGACCTGCTTCACCGCCTGTGAAGCGACTCCCCTGTAGGTGGGGAGCCAGGGGCTCGAACCCGTGTCCTTGCTCAGGTCCTTGTGCTTCAGATTGTGTGCGCTTAACCCGGGGTGCACCACCTCCCGGTCGGTCCTTCCTTCTTCCTTCCCTTTCTTTCTTTCAAAGGTTTATTTATATTTTTTGTATTGTCACCAGGGTTATCACTGGGGCCTGGGGCCTGAATGATGAATTCACTGCTCCTAGCAGCCATTTTCCCCTTTCCTTCCCCTCCTCTCCCTTCCCCCCACTCCTTCTTTCTCTTTCTATCTTTCTTTCTTTCTTTCTCTCTTTCTTTCTCTACCTCTTCCTTTCCTTATTCTCTCTCTCTCTTTCTTTCTTTCTTTCTTTCTTTCTTTCTTCCTTTCTCTCTTTCTTTCTTTCTTCCTGTTTGATGGGACAGATAGAAGTTGAGAGGGAGAGCGGTGGTAGCGCACTGGGTTAAGCGCACTTAGCACTGAACTCATGGACACAGATTTGAGCCCCAGCTCCCCACCTGCAGGGTGAAGCAGGTCTGCAGGTGTCTCTCTTTTTCTTTCCCTCTCTGTCTCCCCTCTCTTCTCAATTTCTCTGTCCTATACTAAGATGGAAAAAAAAAAAAAGAAAAATTGAGAGGGGAGGGGAAGATAGAGATGGAGAAAGAGACACCTGCTTCACCATTTGCGAAGCTTCCTCTCTGAAGGTGGGGATCGGGGGCTTGAGTCTGGGTCTTCACAGGGTAATGTGTGAGCTAAAGCTGGTGTGTCACTGTCTGGCCTCTAGAAGGTTGATTTTCTTTCTTTTTTAAAATTTTTTTAAATATTTATTTATTCCCTTTTGTTGCCCTTGTTGTTTTATTGTTGTAGTTATTGCTATTGTTGTTATTGATGTTGTCGTTGTTGGATAGGACAGAGAGAAATGGAGAGAGGAGGGGAAGACAGAGAGGGGGAGAGAAAGACAGACACCTGCAGACCTGCTTCACTGCCTGTGAAGCGACTCCCCTGCAGGTGGGGAGCCGGGGCTCGAACTGGGATCCTTATGCCGGTCCCTGCGCTTTGCGCCACGTGCACTTAACCCGCTGCGCTACCGCCCGACTCCCTAAGGTTTATTTGCAATAAGGGAGAGAGAAAGAACTGGAGCATCACTCTGGTGCCTGGGATGCCAGGGGTTGAACTCAGGACCTCATGTTTAAGAGTCCAGTGCCTTGTCTACTGCATCACCACCTGGGCCCCAGAATTATCTTTCTTCTTTCTTCCAACCATTTGGTATCCCTATTCTAAGGGAGGGAGGGAGGGAGAGAAAGAAAGAGACTCTGAGTTTTACCTGAGACAGAGAGAAAGAGGCAGGCCAGACCACCACTCTGGTCCATGCGCCCCAGGAATCGAACTACTGGGGCCCTCAGAAATGGAAGCCCTGTGCTCTACCAGTTGAGCTATTTCCCTAGCCCAAAATGGCAAGAGTCTTTTCATTTATTTGTTTTTCCTCCAGGGTTGTCAACTGGGGCTTGGTACCTGCACTGTAAATTCACCACTCCCAGCGGCCATTCCCCACCCCCCTTTTTTCCCCATTTTATTTGATAGGACAAAGAGAAATTGAGAGGAAATGGGGAAGGAGAGAGAAAAATAGACACTTACAGCCCTGCTTCACTGCTCGTAGGTGGGGAACAGGGGCTTGAACCCAGGTCCTTGTATATAGTATTATGTGTGTTTAACTGGATGCTATACTGCCCAGCCCCGTATTTTTTTTTTTTTTTAAATTGCTAGAGCACGGCTCAGCTCTGGCTAATTGTGGAGAAGGGAATTGAACCTGGGACTTTAGAACCTCAGGCCTGAAAGCCTTCTGCCTAACTTTTTTTTTTAAGTTTTTTTAATTATCTGTATTTATTTATTGGATAGAGACAGCCAGAAATTGAGAGGAGGAGGGGAGATAGAGAGGGAGAAAGACAGAGAGATACCTGCAGCACTGCTTCACCACTCGCAAAGCTTTCCCTCTGCAGGTGGGGGCCGGGGGCTCGAACCCGGGTCCTTGTGCATTGTAATACATGCGCTCAACCAGGTGTGCCACCACCCGGCCCCCCTGCCTAACTTCTATGCTATCTCCCCCACAATGTTTTGATATCCTTGTATCTTACAAGTGTCTATTTTGTTTGTGGTAATATCTATTTACTTATTGCCAACAGGATTATCGCTGGGGCTCTGGCATGACAAGTCCATGGCTTCTTTTTTTTTGGTAGAGATAGAAAGACATAGAGAGGAAGACAAAGAGAGAGCCACCTACAGCCATGCTCCAATGCTCATGAAGCTTTCCACCCTGCAAGTGGGGAGCAGGAACTTGAACCCAAGTTCTTACACATGGGAATGTGTGTACTCTAGCAGGTATGCTACTACCAGGCCCTGTGATTTTGCTCCTGGAGGCTATTTTCTCCCTTCTGTTGCCCTTCTTGTTTATCACTGTCATTGTTATTATTATTGTTATTGCTGTCATCTCCATCATTGTTGGATAGGACAGAAAGAAATGGAGAGGGAGGGGAAGACAGAGAGGGGGAGAGAAAGACAGACACCTGCAGACCTGCTTCACCGCCTGTGAAGCGACTTCCCTACAGGTGGGGAGCCGGGATCCTTATGCCAGTCCTTGTGCTTTGTGCCACATGGGCTTAACCCGCTGCGCTACCGCCTGCGATATATATATATATTCCCTTTTGTTGCCCTTTTTTTTATTGTTGTAGTTATTATTGATGTCGTTGTTGTTGGATAGGACAGAGAGAAATGGAGAGAGGAGGGGAAGACAGAGAAGAGGAGAGAAAGACAGACACCTGCAGACCTGCTTCACCGCCTGTGAAGAGACACCCCTGCAGGTGGGGAGTCAGGGCTCGAACCGAGATCCTTGATCCGGTCCTTGCGCTTTGCACCACGTGCTCTTAACCCGCTGCGCTACAGCCTGCCTGACTCCCCTTTTTTTAAAAAATTGTTTTATATTTACTTTCACTTTTTTTGCCTTTGTTTTTCATTGTTGTTGTTATTGATGTCGTCATTTTTCTTTCTTTTTTTACAGATTTATTCATTTAGGGGGTCAGGCGGTGGTGCACCTGGTTAAGTGCAAGGACTGAGCTTCCAACTGCTGGTCCCCACCTGTAGGGGGAAAGCTTCACAAGCGGTGAAGTAGGGCTGCAGATGCCTCTTCCTCCCTATTTCCCCCTCCCCTCTTGATTTCTTTCTGTCTCTTGCCAATAAATAAGTAAATAAATAAGTAAATAAATGTTAAAAAGATTTACTTATGAGGGAGAGAAAGGGGGAGGAAAGGAAATCGTCACTCTGGCACAAGTGGTGCCCTACTGAATTCAGGACCTCCTGCTTGAGAGTCTTAAGACTTTATCTTCTGGGAGCTGGGAGGCAGCGCAGCGGGCTAAGTGCACACAGCGCAAAATGCAAGGACCGGCTAAGGATCCGGTTCCAGCCCTCCCAGCTCCCCACCTGCAGGGGAGTCGCTTCACAGGAGGTGAAGCAAGTCTGCAGGGGTCTTTCTCTCCCCTCTCTGTCTTCCCCTCCTCTCTCCATTTCTCTCTGTCCTATCCAACAAAAACAACATCTATAACAATAATAACAACTACAACAATCACAACAACAAGGGCAACAAAAATGGGAAAAATGGCCTCCAGGAGCAGTGGATTCCTCGTGCAGGAACTGAGCCCCAGCAATAACCCTGGAGGCAAAAAAAGACTATCTTCTGTGGTCTGGGAGGTGGTGCAGTGGATAAAGCATTGGACTCTCAAGCATGAGGTCCTGAGTTCAATCCCTGGTAGCACATGTACCAGAGTGATGTCTGGTTCTTTCTCTCTCCTCCTATCTTTCTCGTTAATAAGTAAATAAAATCTTAAAAAAAAAAAGACTTTAGGAGTCGAATGGTATCCTGGTTTAAGCCCCCGGCTCCCCACCTGCAGGGGAGTCGCTTCACAGGTGGTGAAGCAGGTCTGCAGGTGTCTGTCTTTCTCTCCCCCTCTCTGTCTTCCCCTCCTCTCTCCATTTCTCTCTGTCCTATCCATCAACAACGACATCAATAACAACAATAACTACAACAATAAAACAAGGGCAACAAAAGGGAATAAATAAATATTTAAAGATAATTTTAAAAAAGACTTTTATCTTCTGCAGCTGCAGTCACGTATGGCTTCTTTTAAAAAAATTTATTATCTTTATTTATTGGATAGAGAAAGTCAGAAATTGAGAGGAAGGGGGGATACAGAAAGGGAGAGAGACAGAGAGACACCTGCAGCCCCGCTTCACCAGTCCTAAAGCTGTCTCCCTGCAGGTGGGGACCAGGGGCTCAAACCTGGGTCCTTGCACATTGCAACATGTGCGCTCAACCAGGTGCGCCACCACCTGGCCCTGGCCCCACGTGTGGCTTCTAATCTCACTGTTTACTCAGTTCTTCAGCTGAATCTAATCTGTTGTTACTCAAAAGAGTAGATTGTTTTAATACTAGTGTATTGTGAAATATAACTCATGTAAAAATGTACATAAAGTAAATATGCAACTTAGTGATTTATCACAAAACAAATATCTCCATGACCACTGCGCAGGTCAAAATATAGCAATGTTACCAGGTACTTGGAAGCTTACTTAAGTGGCTGTAGAGATTATTTACTAGGTAGAGCATAGACCTCGCTATGCTCAAGGCCCAGATTTAGTAATGGTGAAGTAGTGTAGGCACTAAGCCGGAGTGATGACCCTGGTGGGGGAAAAAAAAAAAAACTAAAGAAGGAATTTAGTATTTTTTTTTTTGCCTCCAGGGTTATCAATGGGGCTTGGTGCCTACACTATGAATCCACTGCTCCTATGGGCATTTTTTCTTTTTCTTTTTTTTCTTTTTCTTTCTCTCTCTCTCTCTCTTTTTTTTTTTTTTTGATAGGACAGAGAGAAATTTAGAAAGGAGAGGAAGACAGAGAGAAAGACAGACACCTGCAGCCTGCTTCACCACTTGTGAAGTGACTGACCCCTCTGCAGGTGGGAGCCGGGGCTCGAACTGGGATCCTTGCGCAGGTCTTTTCTCTAATGTACGCTTAACCCGGCGCACCACCGCCCAGTCCCCAGTAAGACTCATTTTAAGAGTAGTGTTTTTGGGGTCGGGCGGTAGCGCGGCGGGTTAAGCACAGGTGGCGCAAAGCGCAAGGATCCCAGTTCGAGCCCCCGCAGCTCCCCACCTGCAGGGGAGTCGCTTCACAGGCGGTGAAGCAGGTCTGCAGGTGTCTGTCTTTCTCTCCCCCTCTCTGTCTTCCATTTCTCTCTGTCCTATCCAACAACAACATTAATAACAACAACTACACACACAAAAAAAAAAGGCAACAAAAGGGAATAAAAAGAAAATCAGAAGTCGGACGCGCAGCAGGTTAAACGCAGGTGGCGCAAAGCGCAAGGACCGGGCTGCTTTTTCATTTAGTTAGAAAGACAGGGAGTCAGGCAGTGAGGAAGAGATGCCACACACCACGCTGCGCTCGCTGGGGGCTGTGGTCCGGGTGGTGCCAGAACCAGAACCTGGGCCGGGTGCGGGGCAAGGCAGGGGTCCTGTCACTGCCCTGACGCCCCGCCCCTTTATGGTTCGCCCCGCCCCATTGTGGTTTGCCCCGCCCCTTTATGGTTCGCCCCGCCCCTTTATGTTTAAGTGCTGTGGCATCATAGTCTTGTTACTGCTTTCTTTCGTTTTCTTTTTTTTAAAATATTTATTTCCTTTTTGTTGTCCTTGTTGTTTTTATTGTTGTTGATGTTGTCGCTGTTGGATAGGACAGAGAGAAATGGAGAGGGGCGGGGAAGACAGAGAGGGCGAGAGAAAGACAGACACCTGCAGACCTGCTTCACCGCCTGTGAAGTGACCCCCCTGCAGGTGGGGAGCCGGGGGCTCAAACCCGCATCCTTATGCCGGTCCTTGTGCTTTGCGCCACGTGTGCTTAAGCCGCTGCGCTACCGCCCGACTCCCTTTTTTAATGATTTATATATTATTTATTGAAAGATGGGAGAGAGAAGACTAGAGCATCACTCTGGCACATGTGATGCTGGGGACTGAGAGTCCAAGGCTTGATCCACTGTGTCATTTCCCAGGCTGCCTGTTACTGGCTTTTTTAAAAAATATTTTACTTATTAATGAGAAAGGAGGAGAGAGAGAGAAAGAACCAGACATCACTCTGGTACATATGCTGCCGGGGACTGAACTCGGGACCTCATGCTTGAGAGTCCAGTGCTTTATCACTGTGCCACCTTCCAGACCACCTGTTACTGGTTTCTAACTTCACCCTGTTGTGTTTGAAAAAGGAGATACTGGGCTTGGGGCTGGCACTACAAATCCACTGCTCCTGGTGGCCATATTTTCCTTGTTGTCTTATTTTTATTAGCTAGGACAGGGAGAAGTTAAGAGAAGGAAAGAAAGATACCTGCAGACCTGCTTCACTGCTTATGACGCAGACCCCCTGCAAGTGAAGAGCAAACCCAGGTCCTTGTGCTTGGCAATATGTGCACCACCGCCCGACCCCAAAAGAAGATATTATTTTTCTTTTAATTTTATTTATTACTGAATAGAGACAGAAATTGAGAGGGAAGGGGAGGGAGGGAGAGAGACAGAGAGACACCTGCAGCCCTGCTTCGCCATCGTGAAGCTTTCCCCCTGCAGGTGAGGACCAGGGCCTTGAACCCGGGTCCCAGAGCACTGTAGTGTGTGTGCTGCGCCCCCGCCTGGCACTTTGTATGACAGCTATTTTTCAGATTTGTTGAGATGTGTGTCTTCACATGTGATCCTGAAGAATGTCCCCAGCGCACTTGTGCAGACTAGGGCCTCGTCCGTTACCTGAGACCCTGGCGTGCGTGACATCCAGCCTCTGGGTCCATGGGGGCTGCCTCTGTGCCCGGCACAGGACGGGCTTTGACACCTTCTGTGTGAGCACTCGGCAGGGTCCGCACCAGGTGTTCTGTGTGTTAACTGACGTCTCCTCTCTGCAGTGCGGACCCAGAAATCGAGCAGGAAGTGAAGCAACTGAAGCGGCTGGGCACGTCCTTTGACATGGACAGCGACCCCATGGCAGGGTAAATGAACTCTGCAGGCTGGGTGCATCCTCCAGGCAGAAGTCACAGGAGGGCGCAGGTGTGCTAGGACGAGAGCCGTGGGGGCCGGGAGGACGGGTCACTGAGGCAGACACTGCGCACTGTCACCAGCCTCTGGCCGCCATCAGCTTTGGTCCCCGTGTGTGTGTGCAAGCTGCGTTCTCCCTGCTGTTCTGGGCATGACAGTTGGAAGGTGGTGATGAGAAGCCTGACTCTGGCAGCCGGAGACCAGTCTCCAGTTGGGGTCTCTGTGCATGTGGGCATCCTAAAACCCAGAAACAATTCCAAAAGAGGTTTCAACTCTTTTCTTCTTCTTCTTTTATTTATTTATTTATTTATTTATTTATTTATTTATTTATTTTTTAACCAGAGCACTGCTCAGCTCTGGCTTATGGTGGTGCGGGGGGTGGAACCTGGGACTTGAGAGCCTCAGGCATGAGAGTCTCTTTGCATAACCATTATGCTATACCCCCACCAAATTTTTTTATAAGATTTTATTATTTTTTTAAAAAATTATTTTATTTATTTCCCCCTTTGTTGCCCTTGTTGTTTAACATTGTTGTGGTTATTGATTTTGTTGTTGGATAGGACAGAGAGAAATGGAGAGAGGAGGGGAAGACAGGGGGAGAAAAAGATAGACACCTGCAGACCTGCTTCACCACCTGTGAAGCGACTCCCCTGCAGGTGGGGAGCCTGGGGCTCGAACCAGGATCCTTACTCTGGTCCTTGCGCTTTGCGCCACGTGTGCTTAACCTGCTGCGCCACCGCCCGACTCCCAAGATTTTATTTATTAATGAGAAAAATAGGAGGAGAGAAAGTAAGCACCAGACATCACTCTGGTACATGTGCTGCCGGGGCTCGAACTCAAGGACCTCATGCTTGAGAGTCTAATGCTTTATCCACTGCGTCACCTCCCGGACCACTCAAGTCTTTTCTGACACTTCTATCCAGAGATGAAGGCAGACGCCACAGGCTAGAGGCTCAGCCTCCCCACCTCCCTCCACTTCACTCTAAGCTTGAACCTGGGCCCCGCCAGCTACTGTGCTTCCAGATGTTATCAACAGTGGCACCCACAATGGCTCCACAGCTCTGTTCATTTGCCAGGATGACTTAGGAGCTCAGGAAACCTTGGAGACCACTGAGCATAACTCAGGAGCAGCCTGATGGCGGCTATATGTGGGGAAGGTGCGGGGAGAAGGCCCCCGGGCTCAGCCTTTCTCCTATTGGCTGTGTGTTTACCTGGAAGCTTTCCTGTGAGGGTTTTCTTTCTTTTTTTTCTTTGTTTCCAGGGCTTCACTGGGGCTTCATGCCTGCTTCCAGTAGACTTTTTTTCCCCCTTCTTTCTTTCAGAAAGAGGGTGAAAGGCAGTCAAGGAGCAGGAGGTAGGAGGAGAGACACCGTAGTTCTGCTGCACTGTCACAGCATTTTTTTTGTGGCATTTCCATGTGGTGGTGGCCAGGGGCTTGAACTCTGAACTTGGGGCTTTGCATATGGCAAAGTGAGTGTTTTACTAGCTAAGCCACCTCCCAGATTCCTCCCCCTTCGACTTTTTTTTGGCCGTCACTGGAGCTTTAGTGCTCAAGGCCAGTTTTCAGATAGACAGGCAGAGGGGGCAGGGTGAGTGCACACATCACAGTGCACAGGGACCCAGGATCAAGCCCTCGGGCCCCACCTGCAGGGGGAAAGCTTTGTGAGTGGTGAAGCAGGGCTGCAGGTGTCTCTCTGTCTCTCTCCCTCTCTACCTCCCCTTCCCTCTCAATTTCTGGCTGTCTCTATCCAATAAATAAAGATAATAAAAAAAAATAGATCTCAAAAGAGAGAGAAAGAAAGACATAGCACTGAAGCTTCCCTCAGTGCAGGGGGACTGGGTGTGAACCTGAGCCACACCATGTCGAGGTGAGTGCACTACCCCAGTGAGCTGTCTTGCAGGTACACGCTCCTGACTGACTCGCTCATTGCTCACTGACAACTGAACTCAAATCCTCAGTTCCTCTTTGCTCCCCAGACTGGGGTGGTGGTGGTAGTAGGACTAGAAGCTCCAGCTCCCCAATCAGCTGGTTAAGTCCGTGGGCAGTGCTTCCTGCCCGGGTGGGTGTTGGGTCTTCCTGGCCACAGTGGAACGGGGCAGGGCTCCAGTGAGTGGGAGAGGGCCAAGTATGTCCATGTCCCCTCCTCGGCTCCAGATGCTAGGCCTCCTCACCCTCCTTGGCTGCTGGCCCCTCGCCATGGGCTGGTCAGAGATAGACCTCGAAGGCCCCTCTTGCCACATCCAGGGAGTGCTGCTCTTTTGGCAAGTTCAGCCAGCCCTGCAGGAGATGTGAAAACCCAGTCAGCTGTGGGCCGGAGACAGCTCAGGCTGGACGGGCACCGTGGGAGGTTCTGGGCGGTGCTGGGGTCTGTGTGGCGTTTTGGGAAGACCTCTAGCTGTTTGTGGCGGCCTTGAGGAACTCGTGCTTTGAGCCATGGTCTGCAGGGTGAGCAGGAATAAATTATGTGGAGATGGGGGTGAGAGGGAGAGAAGGGGAATGGCCAATGCCAAGGCCCTGAGGTCGGACTCTCAGAGACTGAAAGGAAGGGGATGTGGTTGCAGCACTTGTGAAGAAAGAGCGTGGGGGCTGGGGAGATAGCATCATGGTTATTTAAAAAGACTTTCGTGCCTGAGACACCAAAGGACCAAGGTTCAATCCCTAGCACCACCAAAAGCCAGAGCTGGGTAGTACTCTGGTAAAAACAAAAACACATGAAGGGGGGGGGGTGGTGGGAGCCCTAGATCATGTAAGCTGTAAGCTGCATTTTGTTTAGACTTACAAGATCAGGCTGACAGAGCAGCTCACCTGATTGATGTGCCCTGCGCGCAGCCCAGGCATCAGCCTGGCCTCCACCACACAGGACGAGCTTCGGTGCTGTGGGGTTTTTCCCGCTCTGCCTGAAACACCTGGGGCAGTGAAGCCCTGGTGACAGAAATAAACAAATAAATACGTAAGGTAATTAATTCCCCCCAAGAAAAATCCTTTCGTTTTCATCTTTAATAAAACAGAAATACAGGGAGTCGGGCGGTAGCGCACACGGTGCGAAGCGCAGGGACCGGAGTAAGGATCCCGGTTCGAGCCCCCGGCTCCCCACCTGCAGGGGAGTCGCTTCACAGGCGGTGAAGCAGGTCTGCAGGTGTCTGTCTTTCTCTCCCCCTTTCTGTCTTCCCCTCCTCTCTCCATTTCTCTCTGTCCTATCCAACAATGATGACATCAGTAACAACAACAATAATAACTACAGCAACAATAAAAAACAAGGGGAAAAAAAAAAGCCAGGAGTGCAGACACTCAAGAGTTAACATGTAAATTACAAAGCAAATTCCCACGTGACCCAAGCTATAGGGGCCATGGCAGGGCTTCTGGGAGAGTGACCAGACCTGATTATCGAGGAGCTGTTTACTTGGCAGGGTAGTGACTAAGCACATCCCCCAGCCTGCTGAGGGGAGGATGGCTCTGAGGGGCTCCTCAGACCTCAAAGCAGTGCACTCCTGGCTGCCAGGTCAGAGGCTGCTCCCCTGGCCCGCCCCCCTGCGGCTGGGGGCTGTGGGCTGAGACTGGGAGCAGCTGCGCCCCTGGGCTGGGCTGTGTCTTTAAGAGGCCCTGGCTCTGCTCGGGCTCTGGCTCCTTCCTGCCACTGACGTCAGGGACTCATGAGGGTGGAGGAAGTTCGCTTTCCTTTTCCCCCAAAGGGGAGAAGATTGAAACTGATGAAAAGAGGGAGAAGTTGAAGTTTCGGGTGAAGGCAGAGGCTAACATGGGGTGAGCTTGGGTGCTGGTGCAGGGGGGCCGAGGGGGAGGGAGGAGGGAGGCGGCAGGTCCCGCAGTCACGTGCCATGTGCCATCCCTCCTGGGTCTGCCCAGGGTCTGAGAGGACCTGGAGGGTGGGGGGTAGGTGAGGGGCTCTGGATGGGCGGAGGGCACCTGCTGACTCCCAGAGCCCTGGCCTAGGCTCCTGTTTAGGGACCGGCTGGGAGCCAGTCTGGTGTGAACTGAGCTAGTGCTGCCCCCTGGGGCTTCCGTGTGATAGCTCTGCGCCCTAGGGCAGGGCGGGCAGGGGCAGGGCCAAGGGTGTAGCCCACCGCCTCCCCGCACCCCCAGGCTGGCGGATGCCCCGCAGCTGACCTGCTCCTTCCCGGTGGTGTCCGGTGGTGTCCGCTGAGTCCCGAGCCTCTGCCTTCAGTAGAGCGGAGCCTGGTCTCTGGCTGACTGGGGTTTCTGTGGCAGTTGGATTCGTGAACTTCCCAGCCCAGTCTGCCTCCTGAAAGGCCGGGTCCTCCACTCTGTCATGGTTCTTGTTGAGGGGTCTGGGTCTGGCAGGGAGACCCCTCTTCCAGGCAGACAGCAGGGCTGCTTCCTGTCCCTCCGTATTCTGGCTCTAGTTTGCCCTCCGGGCATTCTAGAAGAGTATGTGAACAGCAGACCCAGTGCTTGGCGCCTCCTGCCCTGGGGCTGTGTTGCCTGTAGCCTCCCCTCTCCCGCTGCACTGGCCATCCCTGCACAGCCCTCTTCACCTCCCTGTGCTTCCTCCTGCCAGCGCGGCCGGCCTCCTGCACGGGGCTGGGGGCTCCTGGAGCCGTGGTCGGTCGGTCTCACCTCCAGTAACACAGGGGCTGGCTTTTGGCATGTGCCCAGCGGCCACCACAAGGAGCGCAGACGGGGGCAAGAACTCCGTGCCCGGGGCGGGGCGAGCGAGGCAGGGTGCCCGGCTCGGCCTCCATCACTCCCACCACAGGTGTGGGAACCGAGGCCTCGCAGGGTGAAGCCGTTGCGCTGCTTCTCGGCCTGAGGGTGCTGCTGGGCGCGGGTGGGGTGGGCTGGGTCCCTGCCTTACCATGGACCCCTGGCAGGTTCGGGGCGTCCGTAGCCATCGGCCTGACCATCTTCGTCCTCTTCATTGTCACCATCATCGTCTGCTTCACCTGTTCCTGCTGCTCCTTGTACAAGATGTGCCGTCGGCCGCGCCGTAAGCACCCCCGCCCCCGCCCCCGCCCCTCACCCCGTGTACAGGTGCAGCACGCAGCAGGGAGGGGAGACCCGATTCGGTGGGGCTGGGGACGTGGTGACACGCCTGAAGACCCCGATTCTCCTTGTAGCGATCGTGACCACCACCACTGCCACCACCGTGGTGCACGCCCCCTACCCACAGCCTGCAAACATGCCTCCCAGCTACCCTGGGCCAGTCTACCAGGGCTACCAGCCCATGCCTCCGCAGCCAGGGCTGCCAGGTGCACCCTACCCGACACAGTACCCGCCACCCTACCCAGCCCAGCCCATGGGCCCTCCGACCTACCACGAGACACTGGCTGGTGAGTATTACTGCCTGGCCCCACCTCTGCCCTCACACTGCACCTGCCCGTGGCCAAGCTGTGTCTTCTCTGCTTGCAGGAGCAGCCATGCCCTACCCTGCCAGCCAGCCGCCTTACAACCCGGCTTACATGGACCCACCAAAGCTGACCCACTGAGCACGTCTCTGGCTGCCGTGTGTGTGTGTGTGTGTGTGTGTGTGTGTGTGTGTGTGTGTCAGAGAGGGAGGATGCATGTTCAGTTTTTCCTCCTGGTGTGTGGTGTGTCTTGTCTGCACATGAGGCTGAGATGCTGACATGTGGTGAACTATCTTTACCAGGGTTGCTGGGACCAACCACACTGTTCTCTTCCTCCCTTGAAATTACGTGTCCTGAAATCTCAAGCCAGATTCAAAGAGCGAGGGTGACGATGGTGGGAGTTCTTTCCCAGACCTCCCTAGGGAGACCGCCTGGGGCTTCTCACATGCGGACAGCACGGCTTTTTGTGGCAAGAAGCCCAAGTTCAGGTTTTGGCAGAATCTCAAGCCACTGTCCCAGCCTGGTCTGTCCTCAGGGTGTGTAGGGAATGCCCATCAAGGACCAGAGCCGTGATGCAGGCACGTGGGTGAGGCGTGGGGCCTGTGCTGTCTGGGCAGACGCCCTTCTTGAGTGACACACCTGGGTAGAGGCCCACCGGGTCCTGTCAGCTCTGCCTGGACTCCCCCTGCGCCCTCCCTGGGACTGGCAGGTCTTGTCCATCCACGCTTCTAGCCGCCCTCACTGGTGCTGGCCCCAGCACAGGTAGGCAGGTCGACCTTTGTCCACTTCCACACTCAGGTGCCCCCCCCCCACAGTGTTTTTCTACTTTTAGCCAAATATTAGGCCTGTTCCGTTTTAAAATGTGTGTGAACTTTGCTGCGGGGCTGAAACCCCCAAACCCTGGATGGAGATCGGCCGCCCCCAGAGTTGAGGAACCATCTGACCTCCGACAGTCCCCACTCTCCCCTACACCAGCCCCTGTACCATATTTGGGGACACCTGGGCCAAGGGGCATCCAGACCAAAGGTGAAGGGGACCCAGGGGGGCAGCTCTGGCCTTGACACCAGTACCTCGGTGTCCCCTGTCTGTCTCAGCTTTGTACCTGTCGATGTGTTTCAGGAGTCATGGGTCTGCACCCTGCAACGTTTGTAATAAACACAGACATTTGGCGTGGCTGTCTCCTTTCTTCACAGCCCAGGCTGTCTGGCTGGGCGTCGGGTCAGATGCCATTTCCATCCACCCCCTTGGTTTGCTTTCCCTTTTACTGGGGTCAGGTGTGTGGCCGTCTTGCTAGGGAGGGGGAAGGACAAAGACTGCGGCGTCCTCGTCACCCCTCCCTTCCCAGGCCCAGTGTGGGCAGAGGCCTCGCGGGCTCCCAGACTACCGGGGAGGGTGGCGGGCGAGGGAGCGGTCGGTCAGGCTGTGCAGAACCTTTATTACTAGACTTCTCTGGACCTACTGCCCAGGTGTGGCCAGGGACAGCCCGTACAGTGTGGCCACTGCCAAGGTCAGCAAGGCCAGCAGGCCCAGTGGGGTCAGGAATCCCTCCATGGCTGGCACTCCAGGGCCCTGCACTGGAGGACGACTCTTGTGGCCCTGGCCCTGCTCAGGTCTGGAACTCCCGCCCTTGCTGCTGGGTAGGGCTGCGGTGGCATAGCACCTGGTTTCAGCAGAGGCTGGGCCCTCGTACATGGGCCTGATGCTGCTGAAGGGCTTGGCGTGGGCATCCACCCACCGCAGCAGAGCCTGCGGCCTCCACTGACAGATGCTGAGCAGGGCGAGGACGTCGCCTTCGGCTGTGTGTGAGTCAGGCGGGGCCTGCCCGTACAGGCGCGTGTAAATACTGCCCAGGCTGTAGCTCTTCCTCGGGCTGTGCTCGGAGGGGCTGCTACTCTTCTCCAGGGCCTTGAGGGCAGCGATGCTGTCCACGCAGAAGGCACCGTCCAGCGTACCGGGGAGGCCCAGGGCTGCCAGCTCTGCTTGGAGGAGAGGGAAGTCATAGCGGTCGCCATTGTGTGCCACGAGGCACCAGGGCTGTGGCTGGCGCTGCAGGAAAGCTTGGAGCACCGAGGCCAAGTTGGCATCAAAGCGTTGACGCCCGTGTGCTGTCAGCGCAGCCGTGCTCAGACCTGTGATCTCGCTGGCCGCCCGGCTGCAGGCCTTCCCCGGAGCCACGCACAGGGAGAGCTTGTCCACCACCCGGGGTGGCGGGGGCACAGGGGGAGACGGCCCCTGCGGCGTGGGAGGGCTCTCCAGGGCACATCTGTTGATAGCCAGCAGGCATAGCTCTGTAATCTTGGGCTGGGAGAAGGGCAAGCCGGTGGCCTCCAGGTCCAAGAAGATGAGTGTCTGCACCGGGGCTCGGGGCAGAGCCTGTGAGCCCATGGTAGGGCAGCTCCCCGCCGCTGAGCCTGGCTGGGGAGAAGCATGGCGGGGAGGTAAGTGCCCCCGTGAGGGGCCAGGCAGCACACGCGGACACACTCAGGAGCCCTAGGACCCGTTCTCAGGGTAGGCAGTGAGAGAGGGTGGGGTGGCTTCCTTCAGTGCGACCCACACCAGCAACGTTATCTGGGGTGAGGTTTCATTTCTCCCCGCCAGCCAGGGTGGCGTGGCTTCCTTAATGGGGCCGGCACGCTCCAGTTCCTCCCTTACTGTTCCCCTAAGCAGAGAGGCGGCTGCCTGTGGCCTTCCCACCCTGTCCCATCTCCTGGGGGTCTTCACTTACCAGCTCACAGGCAGCAGCAACGACTGGACACACACTTTCCGGCCGGCTCTTGAAGCTGGCAGCAGTGGCGGGAAGTGATACTCAGCCTGGGCCCGCCCCCGGGCTGGCCTAAGTTAGGCCCGCCCTGCTCCCAGCCCTGCCCGGCCTGTCAGGCCTGTCACCCTCCCGCTGACACCCTGCCCGCCCCCCACGCACTCACACGGTATCTTCTCAGACCCACAGCTGGGCCTGTGGGCCAGCACCAGGTCCCCGGGCCCCCGTACCCTGCACACCAGGAAGGAGTCGCAAGCTACCCAGGAAGCCGGATGCCAAGGCTGTCTGCCAGGAGCTCCCGCCGGGGTCCCTCTGTGCCCACACCTCGCTCCCACACTCGCAGGCCTCCCGGGTCTAGCCCTGGGCTGAGGGCCGCTGCCCCTTTCTGGCCACACACGGCTTCTTTCTCCCTGTGGCTTCAGCCCAAAGCGATGACTCAGGGCGATTCCACAGGCTGGGCAGACTGGTTACCATGGGGACTGGGCCTCAGCTCCGGCTGGGACAGGAAGGATCCCAGCCTTCCCTGGAAACCCTCGGCAGGCTCCAACCCTCCCACTCGCCGGCCGTAAGATCAGACTCAGGAGATCCAAGCCGGCACTGCTTTAATCAGCGGACGGACGGAGGGACGGAGGGACGGAGGGACGGAGGGACGGACGCGGCGAAGGGAGCAGCGGTGCTAGTGCCCCCACGCACCCCCACGTGGCTCAACGCGCGGGGCCTCAGCCACAGTCCATCTCGTGGTCCTCCACGTCGGTCTCGGCGGCACACAGGTCATCCAGGGCTGCCTCTGAGCGGAGGGAGAGTCCTACGGTGAGGCCGGAGGGCTGGGGCTGGGGGCCCACACAGCCACAGCGAAGGACTTTCACGCCCGGGGCCTTGCTCCCCTCAGCTTTGCCAGCAAGGGCAAACACAAAGGCAATTCGGACAGGGACACGTTTCCGGAAAAGACGTGGCTTCGCTGGTCTGACTCAACGGATCTGAGCAAGAGGCCGCCAGACAAGCCCAGAAGAGCCAGAACAGGACAGACGGCCACGAGACTCAGTCCAGTGCGGCAAGGGTCGTGGCAGACGGGGGACGGCCAGCAGCCTAAGGCGGGAGTCGGCTCGCCCCTGAACGAGGGGCTCCCGCCGCGTGCCCCCCAGCCCCCGCCTCACCTTCGCAGTCGGTCACGTCAGGAAGCCCTCGGATGAGCGCGCCGACGCCGGGCAGCACCTGGTCGTACTGGTGCAGGACCTCCACGCAGTGCACCGTGAACAGCTTGTCCTTCCGGGACAGGCTGTGGAGCAGCAGCACCGTGTCCCGCAGGCAGCGCACCGTCCGCTCGTGCTGCCCGGTCCTCGGCGGGGCGCCCGCCCTCCGCACCGTCAGCCACTGTCTGTGCAGCAGCCCCGTGAGCGCTCTGACCACCTGCGCGGGCGACAGCGGAGACCGGGGACCGGGGACCGGAGACCGGGGACCCGAGACCCAAGACTGGGAACCGGGGACCGGAGACCCGAGATCGGAGACCCGAGACCGGGGACCGGAGACCCGAGACCGGAGACCCAAGACCGGGGACCGGGGACCGGGGACCGTAGACCCGAGACCGGAGACCAGGGACCGGAGACCCGAGACCGGGGACCCGAGACCGGGGACCTGAGACCCGAGACCGGGGACCCAAGACCCGAGACCGGGGACCCGAGACCGGGGACCCGAGACCCGAGACCCAAGACCGGGGACCGGGGACCGGAGACCCGAGACCGGGGACCCGAGACCCGAGACCGGGGACCCAAGACCCGAGACCGGGGACCCGAGACCGGGGACCCGAGACCCGAGACCGGGGACTGGAGACCCGAGACCGGGGACCCGAGACCCGAGACCGGAGACCAGGGACCGGAGACCCGAGACCGGGGACCTGAGACCCGAGACCGGGGACCCAAGACCCGAGACCCGAGACCGGGGACCGGAGACCCGAGACCGGGGACCGGAGACCCGAGACCGGGGACCCGAGACCCGAGACCGGGGACTGGAGACCCGAGACCGGGGACCCGAGACCGGGGACCCGAGACCCGAGACCGGAGACCAGGGACCGGAGACCCGAGACCGGGGACCGGAGACCCGAGACCCGAGAGCGGGGACGGCGCGTCACGCCCGGGGCAGCGGCGTCCCCACCCGCCCTGCGGCCACCCGTCCCCGGCCACTCACCTCCACGCCGCACTGGCAGTCGGAACCCAGGACCGGAGACGGGGGGCTCTGGACCCCCAGCTTCGCCAGCAGCCACACCACCTGGAACAAGAAGGGGCTCCGCAGGCCTGACCGCAGCTCCGGGAGGGAGCTCCGGCTGCCTCAGCGACCGTCTGTCTGGCCGGGCGAGGTGCGGGACAGACGCCGAGTCACCCAACACTCGGCGACACCGTGCAGGGTGCGGCCCCCGGGAGGAGTCTGTCTCACTGGCTGCCAGAGAAATTCTTTCCTCCCCGAAGGCAAGAAGAAAAGATGCATCTTCACCTCACTGTGTGGGATTTTAGAAGGGGCCACGCACGCACGCACCCGCGCCCTCCTAGCTGGGCCGTGCGGGCTCCGGACCGCTCTGAGGGCTCTCACCTCCTGTTCCAGCTGGAGCCACTGTGTCTCTGAGGCCGCGCGGTCAGGCCTCGACGTGACGTACAGGCACAGCAGCAGCAGCGGGCAGCGCTCTGGAACCCACAGCCGCCTGGCGCTCAGGGCTCCCTTGGCGCCCAGCCGCCACAGCAGGCTCCGCCCTGCCCCGCACCTGCCCTCCCGAGGGCCCAGCGCCCGGCGGCCGGCCGCCTCACCCGAGTGGGCGCAGAGCTGAGGGGCGAGCGTCTGGTGGTCCGCCAGCAGGGAGAGCAGCTTGGCCGCCAGCAGCACGCTCCGCAGGGGCACGTCTGCGCCGAGACACCGCGGCAGCACCGGGAACACACCCCGGAACCTGAAACGGGGCCCAGAGACGCGCTGCTCCTCAGGAGAGGCCGCCCGCGGGGCCCCTGACAGGCCGGGCCGAGTGTGCACGGACACGCTCCCCCCGCCCCCCACGACGGGCGCCGTGCCTACAGGTGCCCACACGCGCCTGGCGCTGGGCCGCCCCGCAAACGGGGGTGTCCGGCCGCCGCGCCACGCCACGCCACGCCACGCCACGCCACGCCACTCCCGGGCAGCGAGAGGAGCGTCCCGACAGCTCCGGCATGTGAAAGTGAACCCGGCTGTAAGCGGGTATGAGCACCACTCATGGGACAGAGACTCGTAAAGATGGAGAGAGACCAAAGCAGCAGCTTCCTCCAGCCGGCTGCGGGCCTCACGGAACCTGGGCTGTGCACGGGGCGGGGCAGAGCAGAGCGCCGCCAAGCGAGCCGTTTCCCCAGCCCCGAAGACTCTCCGCTCCGCCTGTTTCCGGTGGGAGAAGGTGCCCACGTCGGGGCCGCCCAGGTGGGGCTGCAAAGGGGTGCGAGTTGCCGAGGCCCCAGCCCCAGACTGAGGACGGGACGGCAGTGACGTGTCTCGGCACCCGGCACCCGGGGCTGAGGGGCGAGGAGGAAGCACGGTCTCATCCTTTGGGGCGAACTTGCCTTTAGGGCAGATTGTGCACACACACAAGAAGTGGACCGTCTTTCGGTCACCGGGGAGTGTGCAATGAAGTGAGAAGTCGATCTGACGGGGTCATCGCCCAATTTCACGTGAAGCTGCTAGTGCCCCCGTCTAGTTCCCTCAAGTCCCTGAAATAATCTGCAAGAAACACCCACCAGTGCGTACAACACAGTGGTTCTCGACTTGTCTGACAGCATTAGAACCCACTTTCTTTTAAAACATCCTTCTTAGAGCATTTTCTTTTGGTTGTCTCCAGGGCTTCACTACAGGCTGACTTTTTTTTCTGCATAAAAGGAGCAAGGTGGGGGTGGGTGGGTTAAATGAATATGGTGCAAAGTGCAGGACTGGTGTTAAGGGTTCCAGTTCCTGCAGGGGAGTCGCTTCCCAGGCGGTGAAGCAGGTCTGCAGGTGTCTGTCTTTCTCTCCCCCTCTGTCTTCCCCTCCTCTCTCCATGTCTCTCTGTCCTATCCAACAACAATGACACCAACAATAGCAATAACTACAACAATAAAACAACAAGGGCAACAAAAGGGAAAATAAATAAAATATTTAAAAAAATACAAGGGCAACAAAAGGGAAAATTAAAAAAAAATAATAATAATAAAAAGAAACTGTGGGACACTGTATACGGGTGTTGGGATCGTCCTCCGTCAAGCCTGGGCAAGGGCACCGTCCCTGAGACCGCAGCCGACTGCCTGCTCCTGCTGTACCACAGGCCACCTGAGCGGTGGCAGCCGGTCCTCAGCTCTCGGTCTTGGGTGACCAGGAAGCTGTGTGGTAGCTCAGCTGGGGGAGGTGTGAAGAGAACGCTGAGTGGAGGGCAGACTGCGGCCAAAGGGGAGGCGCGGGAGACCCACCCGCCGTGTCCCTTGACTTGCACTGACACAGGGTCAGTTCCCTCAGAAGCAGTGAGCCAGGCTCTCCACTCGGTGAGAGGACAAGGGCTCAGAGGGTGTCCCCGAGCTGCTGAAGGGCAGGTGCGTCTGGCCGGCCTGCCGTCAACACTCTTCCTTCCATGGCTTTTCTCGTCTGTGCTTATGGACGGGGTCACCGAGAGGGGACTCGTGTACCTACCCAGAGAAGTGAGAACATGGTGTCTGGTATTCGGTCTTCAAATGTGATAAATCAGAAGGCAGCGGTGTGCAGTGTGCTATGCATCTCTCTCACGAAAGTAAAGGAGTAAATCTCGAAAAGAAGGCAAGGCCGTCCTTAGGCTCTGGACTCAGAGAGCTGAGGGGCGGACGAGACCAGGCCACTGGCCGAGGGCAGGCCGGACAGTTTGCGGCTCCTCCCAGTCTGGAGGCCCAGGACTCCGCGAGGAATCAGTGCCGGGCCGCCGTTCTCTACAGTGCAGCCCCCGGCCGACGCTGAGGAGAAAGGCCTTGCGTGGCTGCACCCCACACCCTGCACGAAGGGGGCGTTAGGTGCTATGGTGTGTCTCGCTTTCTGCCTTTCTAAAAGAGAAGGGGGGGGCTGGGCAGCGGCACAGCCAGTAAAGCACGCACATTACCAAGCACGAGGACTGGGGTTCAAGCCCCGGCTCCCCACCTGCAGGGGGAGCGCTTCAGAAGCGGTGAAGCAGGTCTGCAGGTGTCTATCTTTATCTCCTTCCATCTCCCCTTCCTCTTAATTACTCTATCTCATCAAATAAAAATTTAGAGAGAGAGGGAGGAAAAAAAAAAAAGAAAGAAAAAATGGCTACCAGGAGCAGTGGATTTGTAACGCCAGCACTGAGCCCGTGATAACCCTGGTGGCAGGAAAAAAAAACCACAACTAAACTAAGGACCTCTCTCTCCGTGAGTGGGTGACTGCGGGCACAGGTGTGGGCTCTGGGTGCGAGGGAAAAAAAGATAATTAAATCGAAAACAGAGGAGCAGCGGCAACAGGCAGACTCACAGCAAGGTCACCTTCTGGGCAGCGGTTCCTCCCCACTCTGCTTCCTTAGGGAACCCCAGCAAGCGGAAACGCACAGTGCATGGTCTTCGCCTGATCCGTGCCCCACCCACATCAAAGACCTCTTGGCCCAGGGCTGGGGACACAGCTCAGTGCGTTAGAGGACAATCCTTCAACGCCCGGGGCCACAGGCTCCATCCCCAGCTTTGGTCTTTTTCTCTGTCACTTGTGAAATAAATAAAAACTGAAAACAAAAATAAGCCTCCTGGCTCCGTCCCTGTCCTGGCGGCAGACAGGAAGCAACAACCTCCTCTTACCAGCTGTGCCGTCTGCTCACCAGCTGTGCAGGCCACTCTCACAACTCTCCCAGTCCCTGGCCCCTCCTGCCATTACTGCAGACCCCCCAGCAAAGCCCCAGCACCTAAACCACGGCCCAGGGATGAACAGCGTGGAGCAGTCACGACATGACTACTGCACAGGGGTCCCAGGTGAAATGTCAGCAAGTCAAGTAGCGCCCAGAAAGAAGCCTGCCTCCCGCGCTGTTATACCTGGGCAGGAAGTCAAAGGAAGCGTTTTCAGCTAGTTTCACCAAGACCTTAAGACACTGGCTGAGGACACTGGTTTGAAGGTAGCCTGTTGCCACGGAGGAGAAAGTCACCAGGTGAAGAAGCATCTTCAACAGCGGATGTTGGCCTTGGTCACTAGCAAGCCCCTCTGGGGCCAGGGGCACGCCCCCCGGGGCACGTCTGTTAGCTGGCCTCGGGCCTCCGCCACTCACAACAGACGCTCCCTCCGCTCCCGACAGCAACTGGCAGACGACTGCGCCGCTGTGACACACCAGGTGCTGCAGGAGGCCGAGTGAAGCCGCGGAGAGGCCCTCCAGGCTGCACAGGGGGTCCTCGGGGTTGGCCTCTGCCCCCGGGTTCACACAGGAGGCATGTGCCGCCGAGTCCCCCGGTGCCCCGCTTCTCTTGGCTGTCGTTGCCAAGTCCTGCAAAGCCCGGCAGTGCAAGCCAATAAAGAACTGCGCCAGGGGGAGGAGGTGCACTGCTCCAGGAAGCTGGCAAAGCGGAAAGGCCCTCCTGCCTTCGTCTGCTGGGCCACATGAGTCTTTGTCCCTGGCGACCAGATTCAGTCCGGTGAGCGCCAGGTTCTGGGCTTCTTTCAGGGCCGAGAGGGAAAACGAGCCATCACAAGAACCTGCGGTCCTAAGGCCTGAAACCCCGGTCAGGGAACTAGAACAAGAGAGAACACAGAAAGGTGAGATGGAGACAGGCAAGGGCCCAACAGCCTGCTGCCTAACCCTCTAGGCTCCTTCTCAGCCCACGGGATCAGAAAGAAACTTGCTTTCTGGAAACTCCTTTCTTTTTAAAATTATCTTTATTTATTTATTGGATAGAGATAGTCCGAAACTGAGAGAGGAAGAGGGAAGACAGAGAGGAAGAAAGACAGAGAGACACCTGCATCCCTGCTTCACCACCTGCAAAGTCTCCCTTTGCAGCTGGAAGCCGGGGGCTTGAACCCAGATCCTTGTGCATTGTAACATGTGCGCTTAACCAGCTGCGCCACCACCCGGTCCCGAAACTGCTTTCCCAACATATTTCCCTCTCTCTTTTTAAAGAGGTGTGTTTGTTTACTATGAACAAGAGGGAATGAGGGAGTAGGAGAGAGGAGAGAGTGCTGCTCAGCTCTGGCCTAAGGTGGTACTGGGACTGAACCTGTAGCACCTGGAGCCTCAGGCACACAAGTTGGGGCTGTGACTGAGCTATCTCCTTGGTGCGTGCGCACACGCACACGCACACGCGCACACACACACAATCCCCTGACCCCCCCACTAGGGTTATTGATGGGCTCGGTGCCAACACTATGATCCACCACTCCCAGAGGCCGTTTTTCTTTTTCTTCTGTCTATGGTATTTGATAGGACCAAGAAAAACTGAGAGGGGAAGGGAGAAAGGGAGAAGACAGACACCTGCAGACCTGCTTCACCGTTCATGAAGTGCCCCCTTTAGGTGGAGAGTTGGAGCTTCAAACTGGGTCCTTGTGTTTGGTGGTAAGTGTGCTGGGGAGCCACCAGCCTGGACCCAAGGTTTATTTATTTAATAAGAGACAGAACCAGAGTCTCACTCTGGCATCTGCAATGCCAGGAATGGAACTTGGGACCTCATACATGAAAATCTTGCCCTCTACCATCAAGCCACTTCCCCAGCTACTAAACACGTTTTTTCCCACCAGGGTGCCTGGATGAGAAGTCCACCACTCTTGGTGACCATTTTTTCTTTCTTTTCTTTTAAAAAAAATTTTTTATAAATTTATTTTCTCTTTTGTTGCCCTTTATTTTATTGTTGTAGTTATTGTTGTTGGATAGGACAGAGCAGAGAGAAATGGAGAGAGGAGGGAAGACAGAGAGGGGAGAGAAATACAGACACCTGCAGACCTGCTTCACCGCCTGTGAAGCGACCCCCCTGCAGGTGGGGAGCCGGGGGCTCGAACCGGGATCCTCACGCCGGTCCCTGCGCTCTGCGCACCTGCCCCTCTTTCTTTCCCTAACCATTATACTACCCGCCCTCCTTCTCTTTCTTTCCGTGATAAATACAGAAAGAAATTGAGAGGGAAGGGGGACATGAAGAGGGAGAGGGAAGGGGAGGGGGAGGGGGAGAGGGCGCGAGAGCCACAGTACCGCTTCACTGCTCTGCTCATGAAGCTTCTCCCCTGCAGGTGGGCACCGGGGGATGGCAGGTCCTACTGGGTGTGCCACCCTGGCCCCTAAAGCCACCTTCCAGAGGTCTCATGCTTACCTGCCAAGTCCAGGTGACTGCAGGGCGCCAGTGAGGGTCTCAGAGCAGCCGCTCAGGAGGTCGCACAGACTGAAGGGCGACTCTGGGATCAAAGGCTGCTTCAGGAGAAGGCTTATCAGGATGCAACCTGCAGGAGACAAGGGACTCGAGAAGGTTCTGACCAGGAAGGCCTTTCCTGTGGCTCCAGAAGGAAAAGGGGGCCGGGCGTGGTGGCGCGCGCCTATAGTCCCAGCTACTTGGGAGGCTGAGGCTGGAGGATCGCTTGAGCCCAGGAGTTCTGGGCTGCAGTGCGCTATGCCGATCGCGTGTCCGCACTAAGTTCGGCATCAATATGGTGACCTCCCGGGAGCGGGGGACCACCAGGTTGCCTAAGGAGGGGTGAACTGGCCCAGGTCAGAAACGGAGCAGCTCAAAACTCCCATGCTGATCAGAAGGAAAAGGGGACAGTTCCTCGAGTGCCAGCTGTCTTCCAAGCTACTCCTAGGTCCCATTAGGATGCTTGTGAGGGGGAGCCGGGCAGTAGCGCAGCGGGTTAAGCGCACGTGGCACAAAGCGTAAGGACCGGTGCAAGGATCCCGGTTCGGGCCCCCGGCTCCCCACCTGAAGGGGAGCCGCTTCACAAGCGGTGAAGCAGGTCTGCAGGTGTCTGTCTTTCTCTCCCCGTCTTCCCCTCTCCTCTTTCCATCTCTCTCTTTCCTATCCAACAACGATGACATAAGTAACAATAATAATAAAAACAACAATAAAAAACAAGGGCAGCAAAAGGGAATAAGTAAATATTTAAAATAATAATAATAATAATAAAAGATGCTTCTGAGTGCTGATGGCTCTTGGGCCTACCTGCTCTGAAGCCCTTTCCTTTCATAGTCTTGTGTCTAAACCACAAACCACTACTCCCCTGGACTCTCTACAGGGCTGCATGGGGCAGGGGTCCTCAGAACCCCGAGAGTGAGCGCCCGGGCAATTCTGCTGCCTTGTGTCAGAAGACAGTCAAGCTGAACAGGCCCCCTAAAGAGCTGAGGCGCTTGTACCTGGAGCCTTTGGTTTCCGCACCCAGATGTCAACAGCACTTTCCTGAGTGTCTTCTTGATGTACGAGGTCGACTTCCACATTGTGGGTTTTACTCTCTAAAACAAGATAATGTACAAATCAAAACTTGAATATAAAAGTACAGGCGTGTAACACACTCTTAAAACAGGCTACCCCACTACTTCAACCTTGGGTCAAAACAAGAGGCAAAGAAACTCAAGAGCCCCCAGACCTTTAGCCTCATTTACACACAGGAACCTTCACAAGGAAAGGAAAAGAAAATTACGTTCTTTGCTTCACTAACCACTAACATTTGGTTCAGCTGCTGTTGCTGCTGTTATTATTATTATTATGGATAGACAGAAATTGCAGGGGGAGGGGAGACAGAGAAAGAGAGGCACCTGCAGACCTGCTTCACCACTGCAGGTGGGGAGCATGGGCTCGAACCCAGGTCCTTAAGCATGGCAATCCGTGTGCTCTACCAGGTGTGGCACTGCCCGGCCCCAACATCTGCACGGTGCATGTTACGTGTCAGGTAGGTCCTGTCCTAAGAGCTTCACACATTAACTCATCTGCTCTTCACAGCAACTCCACAAGGAGGAGTTATCACTGTTGTTTCACACACAGGGAAACTGAGGCAGAGGTGAAGAGACTTGTCCAAATCATACACACCAGTGAGTGGTATGACCAGACTCCCAAGCTGGGGGCTCTTCTTCCTGCCCACAACACAGTTCTCAGACTGCTCCTGCAAATGCGAGGCACCCCAAGGGTGAGCAGGCAGCAGTTCTTAGAGAGGGTGTGATAGCCAGTGGCTTGAAAGGGGAGGCAGCATCATGGTTCTGCAAAGAGACTCTCATGCCTGAGGCTCCAAAGTCCCAGCTTCAATCCCCCGCACCACCATAAGCCAGAGCTGAGCAGTGCTCTGGTAAAATAAATAAGTAAATAAATAGTAAAAAAAGAGAGGGAAAGAGAGAAAGGAAGAGAGAAAGGAAGGAAAGAAAGGATGGTCAGAGGAGAGGCAGTGTGTCAGAACTACTGGGCAAAGTGGCATAGCAGATTCAGAGAGAACCCCTTCGGAAGCTAGAACTTCTTTCTGGAAAGCCGTTCCCCTGTCTGACTTGAACTATACAAACTCCAGGTTGGTTAGGATAGGAATGGTATCTCTCTGCATACCAGCTGTGTTTCTGGCATGACGATTTTAACATGCCTGCAAGGTTCTGACACACCTCCCTACAAAAGGGGCAGCCTAGTTCCCCCTTCCTTTGCTACATGACACCAGACTTGGTGACTTGCTTCTAACAGAATGTGGCAGAAGTGATGCTATGAGGTTAGGTCATCAAAAGGACAATTCTGTCTGGCTCACGCTCTCCGAGTCTGCTAATTCTATTTCTTTTACTTTTTTTTTTTTCCCTTTTTCTTCACCATACCACCAAGGCGTGGCTATTGGTGGTGCCTGGGATCAAATCTGGGACCTCTTACATGTGCTATTCTATGCTAGCTCCCCAGCTGAGTCCTCTAACGCCAGTGGATGTCCTCCACCAGCTTGTGAGATCATCCAGTCAGTCCTGAGGGGAAGAGTTCTGGTGTCGGTCATGGAAGAGAGCTACCTTAAGACACGTCCTGAGCAGTGCTCTAGTTAGAAAGAAAAAAAAGAGGGAGTCGGGCGGTAGTGCAGTGGGTTAAGCGCATGTGGCACAAAGCACAAGGACCAGTATAAGGATCCCGGTTCGAGCCCCCGGTTCCCCACCTGCAGGAGAGTCACTTCACAGGTGATGAAGCAGGTCTGCAGGTGTCTGTCTTTCTCTCCCCCTCTATCTTCCCTTCCTCTCTCCATTTCTCTCTGTCCTATCCAATAACAACGACATCAATAACAACAATAATAACTACAACAACAAGGGCAACAAAAGGGAATAATAAATAAATATTAAAAAAAAAAAAAAGAAAAAAGAAACAGACCAGGCTGGGAGGATAGCATAATGGTCATGCAAGAAATCTTTCCTGCTAAAGCTCCGAGGACTCAGGCTAAATTCCTAGCACCACTATAATCCAGAGCTGAGCAGTGCTCTGGTAATGGTAAAAATAACAATAATGATAAAATAAATTAAAAATTAAAGCAAACACCCCACCTGCAGGGGAGTCGCTTCAAAAGTGCTGAAGCAGGTCTGTAGGCATCTACCTTTCTCTCCCCCTGTCTTCCCCTCCTCTCTCCATTTCTCTCTGTCCTATCCAACAATAATGACAACAGCAGCAATAATAACTACAATAAAAAACAAGGGCAACAAAAGGGAAATTAAATAAATATTTAAAAATAAAAAATAATATTAAAAAATTAAAGCAAACAAAGAAATGATAGTTACAGACAAGTCTTTAGTGATTCTAATCCCCACAGAGACACCTATCCCCACTTTCCTGTCAGAATTGTTCACCCAAATAAGCCGGAAGAAAACATAAGCTCATTACTATTACTTTTCTGTTTGTTTTTTTTTTGCCTCCAGGGCTATTGCTGGGGCTCGGTGCCTGCACCATGAATCCACTGCTCGTGGAGGCCATATTTTCCCCCTTTTGTTGCCCTTGTTGTAACCTTGTTGTGGTAATTGTTGTTGTTGATGATGTCGCTTGTTGTTGGATAGGACAGAGAGAAATGGAGAGAGGAGGGGAAGACAGAGAGGGGGAGGGAAAGACAGACACCTGCAGACCTGCTTCACCACCTGTGAAGCGACGCCCCTGCAGGTGGGGAGCCGGGGGCGCGAACCGGGATCCTTACAGCGGTCCTTGCGCTTTGCGCCATGTGCGTTTAGCCCGCTGCGCTACCGCCCGACCTCCTGTTGCTGTTTTTTGTCACTACTGGGGCTTCACTGCTCCAGGCTGACTTTTTCAGATAGAGACAGCCAGACACAGAGGGAAAGACACCAGAGCAGTGAAGCTTCCTTAAATGTGGCAGAGGCCAGGCCCAAACCTCTCACTGTTTTAAACCCCACATTTGGATAATCTGTTATATGCTGACAGACAGGCTGACTTACCCGCTTTTCCCACCAGGGACTTGTGTCCTGGCTCTGTCTGGCAGGGCGGGGGGAGGGACATGTTAGCAGTGAAAGACTCCTTTGTAGGGAACAATGTTTTCCCAAACACTGGCGAGGATGCATTCGGCTTTATAATCACAGTAGGGCTCTTCCTAGGACTGGAAAAAGTCAACTATGAACGCAAGGCAATAGTTCTGCGAAGACCATTCACAATACTTAGTTATGGAACTTGTGACGAGGGGCCGGGTGGGGCGCACCCGGCTGAGCGCACGGCACAGTGAGCAAGGACCCGCCGAGTTTGAGCCCCTGGTCCCCATCTGCAGGGGGAAAGCTTTGCGAGTGGTGAAGCAGGGCTGCAGGTGTCTTTCTGTCTCTTCCTCTGTATCTCCCCCTCCCTCTCGATTTCTGGCTGTCTCTATCCAATAAATAAATAAAGATGATTTATTTAAAAAAAAAAAAACAAAAACTTGTGACCAGATCAAACTCAGGACCTCATGCTTAAGAGTCAAAGGCCTCGTGGTCCAGGAGGTGGTGCAATGGATAAAGCATCAGACTCTCAAGCATGAGGTCCTGAGTTCAATCCCCAGCAGCACATATACCAGGGTGATGCCTGGTTCTTTCTCTCTCTTCCTATATTTCACATTAATAAATAAAATCTTTAAAAAAAAAAAAAGGGAGTCGGGCGGTATCTCAGCGGGTTAAGCGCAGGTGGCGCAAAGCACAAGGACCGGCATAAGGATCCCGGTTCGAACCCCGGCTCCCCACCTGCAGGGGAGTCGTTTCACAGGAGGTGAAGCAGGTCTGCAGGTGTCTGTCTTTCTCTCCCCCTCTCTGTCTTCCCCTCCTCTCCATTTCTCTCTGTCCTATCCAACGACGACGACAACAATAATAATAACTACAACAATAAAACAGCAAGGGCAACCAAAGGGAATAAATAATAAAATAAATATTAAAAAAAAGAGAGAGTCCAAGGCCACCTCCACTGTGCCACCTCCTAGGTGACATTTCCCTTTATGGTTCTGCTGTGGGGTCAGGGTCCACACATGCCACTTTCTCATTCAGAGAGACAGAGAGAGAGCACAGCACCGTGCCCTCCTCCAGTACCAAAGCGTGCACGTGGTGCTAGAACGCCAAGCCAGGCCACATGCATAGCCACACACCCCAGCCAGAGAGCTGTCTGTCTCCCAGCCCTGCTTTAGTGTCCGATCATACCAGGCACATTCTCAACGTGGAACATGCACTTTTTCAGGCCAGGAAAGATTACGTGACAAGGCTTTCAGCAGAAAGATGGTTGCTTATGAAAAGGTGTGTCACGAATTTTTCTGGAAGGCAGGTTACCTCGTAGAGCACAGGACTTACAGGCTCAGAGTTCAGACCCTGGGACCACATTTCTGTCTTTCGTGAAACACACAGTTTAAATAGGTAAATAAATCAATAGTGTGCTGTGTCTCACAACGAACAAGCTAAGTCAGCTCGTCAGTGTTGGCTTTTGAGTTTGTTTGTTTTGGGGGAGGCACTGGGAATTGAACCCAGGTTCCTCACACATGAAAGCAGCCGCTCTACCACCGAGCTCCAACCCGCTCTCGGTGCCAGGGTCTGTTTACTGACGGATCCACTTACTGCTAATCAGAGCAGCAGCTATAACTCTCTGAGTAGCTCACAGCCCCACTACTGCTGTGTGAAGTAGCGAGGTGGGCTCCTCCAGGTCTCATCAAACACTGCCACGTGGCACGAGGAGCTTAACTACACCTGCTCTTTACAAGCAAAAACAAGAGAAATCGCACTGCCAGAGAAAACACCCTCATCTAATTGTTCAAATTTCAAGGCTGATACCAACAGTGTGTCAGGCTTCTCTGGCAGACAGTGATTAGAACACAAACCATGGGGGTCAGGTGTTGGCACAGCAGGTTAAGCACACGTGGCACAAAGCACAAGGACCAGCTTAAGGATCCTGGTTTGAGCCCCGGCTCTCCACCTGCGGGGGGGGGGGGGGGGGGGGCACTTCACAAGCAGTGAAGCAGGTCTGCAGGTGTCTTTCTCTCCCCTCTCTGTCTTCCCCATCTCTCTCCATTTCTCTGTCCTATCCAACAACAATGACATTGATAACAACAACAATAATAACCACAACAAAGATATAACAACCAGGGCAACAAAAGGGCAAAAACAGCCTCCAGGAGTAGTAGATTTGGCACCGAGCCCCAGCAATAACCCTGGAGGCAAAAAAAAAAAAAAAAAAAAAAAAAAAAAAAACCACAAATCATATGTTAAATAAAGATGGGGCCTGGGCAAAGATCCTAGGTAGAAAGTGAGGAAGGGTATTTCAAGTACTTGGTACTGAAATACACGTCTGCTTGGGGGGAAATCATATATACATTTTTAAAAAAATAATTAAAAAAATATATTTATTTCCTTTTGTTGCCCTTGTTTTTTATTGTTGTAGTTATTATTGTTGTTACTGATGTCATTATTGTTGGATAGGACAGAGAGAAATGGAGAGAGGAGGGGAAGACAGAGAGGGGGAGAAAGAGATAGACACCTGCAGTCCTGCTTCACCGCCTGTGAAGCGACTCCCCTGCAGGTGGGGAGCCAGAACTCGAACTGGGATCCTTCTGCCGGTCCTTGCGTTTTTGCGCCACATGTACTTAACCTGTTTTTTTTTTTTTTTTAAAGTGAAAATGAAGGCTGTCTCACCCCCAGAGAGACCATCTTGCTGATCTTTTCTAGTCTCAAGGAGTTATGTTATAAAGTCCTGCACAGAGAGGCACTTTTGGTGTCTGGGGCCTTTATGCTGTGATGTCCCAAGCCTCTTTCAAACTACCCTTGAAGCCTTCAGCAAAGAAGTACACGGCCTTCGCTTAGGCCTTGCCGACACTGCTGACTAGTTACTAAACAGTCAGAAGTGACCCTCCCTCCGCACCAGCACTACCTGACGTGGGAGACGGACGGAACAGCTGGCTTATTTGTCCGCTCACTGCTCTGAAGTTTGGTCCTTAATTCATTCATCTCTGCGTCTTTGAACTGAAGTTCAGACTGGAGTGACTGCAGCTGCAAGGAGAAGAAACATACTGTAGTTACCTTAGGAACAAAACTATCTCTAGGCTTTACAAACTACAGCTGTCAAAGAGAGACAGACAATGAAAGACACACAGGAAAGAATGCTGGGTACAAATGCTCTAAAATACGTTCCTTCCTAGTGGGCAGTGTGTCATTCCAGAGAGATATTTTGACCTGAACTATTGTGAGATAATGTGTGAGGCTTCAAACAATACCTTCTAGGCCTCTCTACATTTAAAAAAAAAAAATTCTTTATGTGGTCCGGGAGGTGGCACAGTGGTAAAGCTTTGGACTCTCAAGCATGAGGTCCTGAGTTTGATCCCCAGCAGCACATGTGCCAGAGTGATGTCTGGTTCTTTCTCTCTCCTCCTATCTTTCTCATTAATAAATAGAATCTTAAAAGAAAAAAATTTCTTTATTGGGGGGTCCCGGTAGTGCAGCGGGTTAAGCGCACATGGTGCGAACTGCAAGGACTAGCGTAAGGATCCCGGTTCGAGCCCCCAGCTCCCCACCTGCAGGGGAGTCGCTTCACAGGTGGTGAAGCAAGTCTGCAGGTGTCTATGTTTCTCTCCCCCTCTCTGTCTTCCCCATCTCTCTCCATTTCTCTTTGTCCTATCTAACAATGACGACATCAATAACAACAATAACTATAACAACAATGAAAAACAAGGGCAACAAAAGGGAAAATGAAATATAAACAAGATTTTAAAAATTCTTTATGTAAGGATCCTGGTTCGAGTCTCCGGCTCCCCACTTGCAGGGGAGTCGCTTCACAAGCGGTGATGCAGGTCTGCAAGTGTCTGTTTTTCTCCCCCCCCCCCCCCCCCCCCGTCTTCCCCTCCTCTCTCCATTTCTCTCTGTCCTATCCAAAGACAATGACAACCATAATAACTACAACAAAAAAACAAGGGCAACAAAAGGGAATAAATAAATATGAAGGGTGGGGGTATCGCATAATGGTTATGCAAAGAGACTTTCATGCCTGAGGCTCTCAAGCTCCAGGTTCAATCCCCCACACTGCCATAAGCCAGAGCTGAGCAGTGCTCTGGTAAAAAAATAAAATAAAAATAAATAAATAAATAAATAAATATGAAGAAAATTCTTTATTGGGAGATTAATGGTTTACAGTCAACAGTAAATAGGATAGTTTGTGCATGCAGAACGTTTCCCAGTTTTTCACATAACAATTCAACCCCCACTAGGCCCTCCTCTGCCATCATGTTCCAGGACCTGAACCCTCCCCCCACCCCAGAGTCTTTTACTTTGGTGCAAAACACCCGCTCCAGTCTAAGTTCTGCTTTGTGTTTTTCTTTCTGATCTTGTTTTTCAACTTCTGCCTATGAGTGAGATTATCCCATATTCATTCTTCTACTTCTGACTTATCTCACTTAACATGATTCCTTCAAGCTCCACCCAAGATGGTCTGAAAAAGGGTGAAATCACCATTTTTTATAGCTGAGTAGTATTCCATTGTGTATACAGACCACAACTTGCTCAGCCACTCATCTGTTGTTGGACACCTGGGTTGCTTCCAGATTTTGGCTATTACAAATTGTGCTGCTATGAACATATGTGTAAACAGATCTTTTTGGATGGGTGTGTTGGGTTCCTTAGGATCTATCCCCAGGAGAGGAATTGAAGGGTCACAGGGTAGGTCCACTTCTAGCCTTGTGAGAGTTCTCCAGACTGCTCTCCACAGGGGTTGAACCCATTGACATTGCCACCAGCAGTGCAGGAGGGTTCCTTTGTCCCCACAATCTCTCCAGCATTTGTTGCTGCTGCCTTTTGTGATGTGTGACATTCTCACAGGAGGGAAGTGGTACCTCATTGTTGCCTCTCTGAATACTAACGGACCTGTAACAGCTGAGAGGAGGGAAACTGTAATATGCCCAGCACAGGGCCTGGCAGTTTGCGTATCTCACAATAACCTTTTAGTGACTACAGGGTGCACAGTTTCAGACCTTCCTGAGAGTCTGGACAGAGTATTTGGAATCGTCTTAATAAAACCCAGCGTGGTGCAGGAAGCCTGTTGCTCTAGCTTGCAGGGCGACAGCCAACAGTGATTGCTGCCATTCCCCACACAGGCACCACCAGACACAGTGCAGACCTGTCTGAGTCCCACAGAAACCCTTCTGCTTATTTTCTGGAAACAGAGGAACAGAATCACACACAAGCCTCTTTCAAACTACCCCTGAAGCCTTCAGCAAAGAAGATGCACATCTAGATGGCTAGTCTAACGGGCCTTCGCTTAGGCCTTGCCTGACATTGCTGACTAGTTACTAAACAGTCAGAACTGGACCCTCCCTCTAGCATCATCATTACCTGACATGGGAAATGGATGGAACAGCTGGCTTATCTATTTTTTTAAAATCTTTATTTATTTATTTATTGGATTGACACAGCCAGAAATTGAGAGGGAAGGGGGTGATAGACAGGGAGAGAGACAGAGAGACACCTGCAGCCCTGCTTCACCACTAGTGAAGCTTTCCCCTTGCAGGTGGGGACCGGGGACTCGAACCTGGGTCCTTGTGCACTGTAACATGTGTGCTCAGCCAGGTGCGCCACCACCCAGCCCCCTGGTTTATTTATTTTTTAAAAAAAGGTTTTATTTCTTTATTAATGAGAAAGACAGAAGGAGGGAAAGAAAGAATCAGACATCACTCTGGTACATGTGCTGCTGGGGATCAAACTCAGGACCTCCTGCTTGAGAGTGTGATGTTTTATCTACTTTGCCACCTCCCAGACCACGCAATCATTCTATCTCCACCTTCATCTATTGCGTGAGGAAGAATCGGAGTTCTCATTTTAAAATGTCTCCCAGGGGCCGGGTGGTGGTGCACCTGGTGAAGCACACGTTACGATGAGCAAGGACCCAGGTTCGAGTCCCTGGTCCCCACCTGCAGGGGAAAAGCTCCACGAGTGGTGAAGCAGGGCTGCAGGTGTCTCTCTGTCTCTCTCCCTCTCTATCCCCCACTTCCCTCTTGATTTCTGGATGTCTCCATCCAATAAATAAATATAATTTAAAAAAATGTTTCCCTATTTTACAATGTGGTAGAGTCTAGATTCCGGCTGGACTTGAGGACTTTTGGTCTTTACCATGCTCATGAAAAGACAATTCCTCCTATTAGTTTTGGTGCTGGTTTGTGCTTCTGGAAAGCTTCTGAAGGAATGGCAGACTAAGGCTCCAAGTCCTTAAAACTGAAGGACAGTGATGCTATGTTCTAGATACCTAGTGCTGTTTTTTTTTCAATACTGTATTTATTTATTTGTTATTGGATAGAGACAGAGAGAAATTAAAAGAGGAGAGGGAGATAGAGAGGAAACGAGACAAAGAGACACCTGCAGCCCTGCTTCACCACTCATGAAACTTTTCCCTGTAGGTGGGGACCAGGGGCTTGAACCTGGGTCCTTGTACAGTATACTCTGGGTGCTTAACCAGGTGCGCCACTGCCTAGCCCCAACACCTAGCATTTCTCTCCCAAGGATAGCGTGTCTCTGCTTTGGAACAATCACTGCCTGACTATGTGACCTGAATGGGACTATCATCTCTAGTGATAACGGCTGGTTCAGGGACAAACACCTGACTTAGGTGAGGACATTTGAAGCCCGTCCCGGAGTGGTAAACCATCAGACGGAGTCTTTACACCGCCCTAGAGCTATGAAATATGGGCCCAGGGGTTTCTGGAGAACAAATCCTCTACTGATCATTATTACAGAGAACAAACATGAGTCCTGCAGAAGCCTGAGTCATTAGAGACCCCAGCACAGGGCAGCGGGAGGGTGGTTAGACAGCATAATGGTTCTGCAAAGAGACTTTCATGCCTGAGGCTCTAAAGTCCCAGGTTCAATCCCCATAACCCAGGACTAAGCAGTACTATGGTAACAAAAAACAAAGAAACAGGGGTCAGGAGGTAATGAGCCTGGTTAAGCACTCATACTGTACTATGCTAAGACACAGGTTTAAGCTCTTGGTCCCCATCAGCAGGGGAAAAGCTTCACAAGTGGTGATGCAGGGCTGCAGGTGTCTGTCTGTCTCTCTCTCCCTTTCTCTTCTTCCTCTCAATTTCTCTGTCTCTATCCAGCAACAAAAAAATAATAGATTTAAAAAAAAAGAGCTCTCTCTAAAAAGCAAACGAAACAAAAAACCAGCACACCCACTTTCCCTAGACTTGGCTGTGGAAGCTAATATATCGCTTTTTGGTCTAAGCCAGGTCAGCTGATTTCCTTCTCTGAAAACACAACTTAACCCCATTTGTGCAGAGTCTAAGCTACTCACTTCTGCAGCTAAAAGGAGCTTCCTATAAGCCCTTTTCCAAACTATCTGTAGAAGCTGAAAGAAAAGCAGTACATGCTACTAGCTGGTCATCCCAACATAAAGCATCTGAGACAGAAGGACAAGTGAGCTCTCCTGACAGTCACAGGCAATTCTGGGCATTGCTTCTGAACAAGACACAGTCTCAGCTGATGTCCAACCGGACAGAACAAATGCTCTGGATCACCTTTTTGGAGAATTCCTTTTCTCTGTCACTGAGTGCCTGGGTTTTCTCTTGTTCGAGAAGGAAATGTGATCTCCTTTGCTCCTCCAGGATGGATTCTGTCTGATGTAGTGAGTCCCGCAAAATCTTAATTTCTCCATTTTTAATGAGGACTTCTTCTTCCATTGCCTTCATCTGTAAATTCCAAATCAATCTTGTGAAATTTTGTAAGGAAAAAATAATAAATGTAGCTAGAGATGCGGAAAAGCACGTATGAAACATGTCCTGGGAGTCAGGCAGTAGCGCAGTGGGTTAAGCGCACATGGTGCGAAGCACAAGGACCGGCGTTAAGAATCCCGGTTTGAGACCCCGGCGCCCCACCTGCAGGGGAGTCGCTTCACAGGCGGTGGAGCAGGTCTGCAGGTGTCTGTCTTTCTCTCCCCCTCTGTGTCTTCCCCTCCTCTCTATTTCTCTCTGTCCTATCCAACAACGACATCAATAACAACAACAATAACTACAATAGTAAAACAACAAGGGCAACAAAAGAGAAAATAAATAAATATTTTTTTAAATGTCCTATAGATCAATGAGTTTTCATAGTATATCTACCACAACCTGGGAGGTGGGCAGGGTGGATACAGCACTGAACCTGAAAGCACAAGGTCCTGAGTTCAACTCCTGACACTGCATATGCCAGAGTGATGCTCTGCTTCTCTCCCACTGCACCCTCTCATGCTATTAAGTATGCAAATACATCTACCTGTACTACCAGACCACAACCTGTTTAGCCTACTCTTCAGAAAGCCGACAGTTAGCAATACTGCTGCTTAAGGGCACACTTAAGTGAAGATTACAAATATTCTGCATACTATGATAGGTATTAAATGATCTGGGTCCCACATTCCCCAGAATTAAAACACTGTGCTGTGCTCCTGGCTTTTCTAGGAAGCTGTGGATGATGACACAGGGATATCTGGTGCTTTGCAGAACTAGTAATGAAAATAGTAACTTTCACTGGATGGTGTCCTTTGTCTGGAACACGTGCTACAGATTTGCCTCAGTGCGATCAGAGGAAATTTGTTATCTCCTTTTGGATCCAGTATACAGTGTTTCCTTTAGATCCTGACTGTTAGGAATCTGAGGACTTGGTTACTTCCATTCTAAGTGGTCTGGAGCCTCAGGCCTAGAGTCTGTTTGCATAACCATCACACTGTCTCCTCCACTACCCTCAATATTCTGGTTTTTTTTTTTTTTTTTTTTTTTCTTTTTTGCCTCCAGGGTTATTGCTGGGGCTCAGTGCAATCCACTGCTCCTAGAGGCTATTTTTTTCCCTTTTGTTTATTGTTGTTGTTATTGCTGTCATTGTTGTTGGGTAGGACCGAGAAATTCAGAAATTCAGAGAGGAGGGGAAGACAGAGAGGAAGAGAAAGACAGATACCTGCAGACCTGCTTCACCACCTAAGTGACCCCTTGCAGGTGGGGAACCGGGGGCTCGAACTGGGATCCTTACATGGGTCCTTGTGCTTTGTGCCATGTGTGCTTAACCCACCGTGCTATATCCAGGCCCCCAATGTTCTGGCTTTTTTCTTTTTTTTAATTTTGCTTTTTCCCCTTTTGTTGCCCTTTAAAAAAAATATTTTTAAATATTTATTTATTCCCTTTTGTTGCCCTTGCTTTACTGTTGTAGTTATTATTGTTGTTATTGATGTCATTGTTGTTGGATAGGACAGAGAGAAACTGAGATAGGAAGGGAGACAGAGAGGGGGAGAGAAAGACAGACACCTGCAGACCTGCTTCACCGCCTGTAAAGCGACTCCCCTGCAGGTGGGGAGCCGGGGGCTGGAACCCGGCTCCTTACGCCGGTCCTTGCGCTTTGCACCACGTGCGCTTAACCCGCTGCGCCACCGCCCGGCCCCTTTCTGGCTTTCCTATCTCCACTTTCCTCCATTTCGTGAGGAAGAGTCCGAATTCTCATTTTTAAATATCTATTTCATAACATATACATAAGCAAATGACTTAGGTACACCACAAATTAAGTAACTTACCTTTTCTTTAAGTTCTTTGTACTGTGCCTGAAGTAACTCTAATTCAAAATTATCTGTAGCTGGGACGCTTTCTCTGTTTCTCCAGGCAGGATTTTTGGACAGGCCATCTACCCTGGGGATCTTACGAATATCTGTTAAAAAAAGTAGTTTCCACATACGTTTCAGGACTCAACATTTTCTCACTCTTGCCAGACAATGTTAAAAAAAGAATACCATTAAAGAATTAACAAGTGGCAGTCAGGCGGTAGCGCAGTGGGTTAAGCGCAGGTGGCGCAAATCGCAAGGACCAACCTAAGGATCCCGGTTTGAGCCCCCGGCTCCCCACCAGCTGGGGAGTCGCTTCACAGGTGGTGAAGCAGGTTTGCAAGTGTCTTTCTCTCCCCCTCTCTGTCTTCCCCTCCTCTCTCCATTTCTCTCTGTCCTATCCAACAACGACAACATCAATAACAACAATAAAACAACAAGGTCAACAAAAGGGAATATTAAAAAAAAAAAAAAGCAAAGAGTTAACAAGTGACAACTTCAGAATACGATTCAAATACTTAAGTGATGCTTAAGAAACAGGCGCTGTCACCCTCGCCCTACATTCTGCCTAGGTGTAAGTTTCACCTAAAGTTTGAAAAGTACTGTGTATATCTCACTGGTCAGAACTCAGTGCTCCACAGGCCATTAGCATTCATTAAACACCTCCAATATGCTGGGCACGATTTAGTTCCAGGAAGATCTGATCTGAACAGAATGTTTGCAAGGCTAAAGAAGTGAACACATGAGCAGAAAGCACACCCAGCAGATTGTGAGAAAGAGCGCACTTGTGCTGGCTGCTATCTTACCTGCGGACTGCGAACCATGAGTGCCCCAATGCAAAGTGTAAATTCTATTTTTAAAGATCAAAACAAAATTTAAAAAGGTAAATATGGACAAATAATGAGTGGAATAGACAAATGCTATGCTATACAAATCAGACGTCCAGAAGTTTGAGAGTCTATGACCCACATAATGCCTGAAAAGACTTCAGCGGTGTCTGGCACAAGCATTCAATACATGCAATTAACATCAGTACACACATCTGTAATAGGTGCCGTAAGGAGGGGAATGTGGCTAGAACCCGGACAGAAAGCGGAAGGGTCAGACCACACTGAGTTTTCCAGGCCACACTAAGGATGTTGGCTGTTCTAGAAGAAATACTGGGGAACTGGGCTTGTTGCAACGGTTATGCAAAAAAGACTTGCATGCCTGAGGCACCAAAGGTCGAAGGTTCAAGCCCCTGCACCTCATAAATCAGAGCTGAGCGGTGTTCTGGTAAAAACAAAACAAAAATACTAAAAGTCATTAAAGAACTTTCAGTAGAGATGTTCATTTGTATCTATGTGAAACACAGCCTAGCCAGATTTGAGCTTTGAAAAGATGGCTCTGGAGACTGGGAAAGTGGCTCAGAGGTAGAGTGTAAGTATGCCTTGCATATCAGAAGCATTAAGAAAGTAAAGTTAGGGGGTCGGGCAGTAGCGCAGCGGGTTAAATGCATGTGGCGCCAAGTGCAAGGACTGGCGTAAGGATCCCAGTCTGCAGGTGTCTGTCTTTCTCTCCCCCTCCTCTCTCCATTTCTCTCTGTCCTATCCAACAATGAACAACATCAACAATAATAACCACAACAAGGGCAACAAAAGGGGAAAAAAAAAAGGCCTCCAGGAGCAGTGGATTCATGGTGCAGGCACTGAGCCCCAGCAATAACCCCGGAGGCAATAAAAAAAAAAAAAAGAAAGAAGTTACAGGAGTTAGAAAGGAAGTAGATGATTAGATGTGTGGCCCAGGAAGGGGGAGCTGTTGCCTTGTGCCATCATCTGACCGAGAGTGGTACTAACCACCGGCACACAGCAGGCCTGGCTACCAGTGTTTGTGAATATCTGTTTTCCCAGAGATGCCAGGACAAGACTTGGCTTCTGGGCAATGATGTGTGGAACTTAAGATGCTGGTGACACATTCAAAGAGAGAGGCAAGGCATCTTCAAAGTCTCTCTCCTGGGAAGCTCAGACTCCACTCATCCCCCAACTAGAATGTAGATTCTCCAAAAGAAGAGGTTTTTTTTTTTTTTTTCTTTTTTTAAAATCTTTTGCCCATTGCTAACTGTGCTGCACGCAGTTCCAAAGGTTTAGGCATCTGGGCAGGGGTAGATAGCATAATGGTTAGTGCAAACAGGCTCTCATGCCTGAGGCTCCGAAGTCCCAGGTTCAGTCCCCTGCACCACCTTTAGCCAGAGCTGAGCAGTGCTCTGGTAAAAAAAAAAAAAAAAAAAAAAAATTAACCAAAGGTCCAGGCATCTAAATAATTTGCTGATTGTATAAAAGAGTAAGCTCTGAGGTCTGGGAGGTGGTGCAGTGGTTACAGCACTGGACTTACAGATGTGAGGTCCTGAGTTCGATCTTGGGCGTTGTAATGCCAGAGTAATGCTCTGGTTCTCTCTGTCCTCTCTAATGTTAATGAATAAATAAACCTTAAACGGTAAATATATGGGGCTGGGAGGTGGCGCACCTGGCTGAGTGTTACAATGCGCAGGGACCCTGGTTTGAGCCCCCGGTCCCCACCTGCAGGGGGAAAGCTTTAGGAGTGGTGAAGCGGGGCTGCAGGTGTCTGTCTCTCTCCCTATCAACCCCTTCCTCTTGATTTCTGGCTGTCTCTATCCAATAAATAAAGAAATTAAAAAAATATTTTTCTAAGTGGTCCGGGAGGTGGCACAGTGGTTAAGGAACTGGACTCTCAAGCATGAGGTCGTAAATTCAATCCCCGGCAGCACATGAACCAGAGTGATGTCTGGCTCTTTCTCTCTCTCCTATCTTTCTCATTAATAAAATAATTTAAAAAAAAAATTTTTTTTTAAAGATAAGTATATAAAAGCTCTGGCTTGTTAAGCGCACGTGGCGCAAAGCGCAGGGACCGGCCTAAGGATCCCGGTTCGAGCCCCCGGCTCCCCGCCTGCAGGGGAGTCGCTTCACAGGCGGTGCAGCAGGTCTGCAGGTGTCTGTCTGTCTCTCCCCCTCTCTGTCTCCCCCTCCTCTCTCCATTTCTCTGTCTTCCCCTCCTCTCTCCATGTCTCTCTGTCCTAGCCAACAACGACGACACCAATAAAAATAACTACAACAATAAAAAAAAAAAAAAAAAAAACAAGGGCAACAAAAGGGAAACTAAATAAACGAAATAAAAATAAATGCTCTGGCTTATGGTGGTGTTGGGGATTGAACCCGGGACCTCACAGGCGGGGGGCCGGAGGCGTCTTTCTGCACAAACCCTCGGGGCAGCGGCCCGGGTGCGACGCAGGCTGCCGCGGGGCGGGGCGGGGCGGGGCGGGCGGGCACTCACGGGCGGCGGGGGGCCCCTGGCTCAGCGCCTGCGACGCCAGGGTGTCGAGCTCCTCCAGGTCGTCGGCGGTGAGGTCGCCCAGCGCGCCGAACGGGTCCTCCGGCTCGGGGGCGGCCGCCGCGGGGAAGCCTCGGGCTCGCTTGTTCGGAGGATGCCCGGTACTGGACGGCGGCCCATCCTGCCTCCGCATGCCCGGCGCGGGGACCTCGGCCATGCCTGCGGCCCGCAGCGGCCCGGGACGCCCGCTGCCCAGGGCCCGACCCAACCGACCGCGCGCCGAGCCGCGCTCGCCTCAGCCCGAGCCCCGCCCCGCCCCCGCCGGCCAATCAGCGGCCAGCCCGCGGGCTCGACGTGATGACATCATCCGAGCGCGCCCCCGCCCTCGGCAGTCCCCGCCCTCTCCCGCCCTGCTCCTCCCGGCGGGTGCGGCGGTGGCCGTGAGCGCCGAGTTGCGAGTTGGCAGGGGTGCGGGTCCCAGCCCCGCCGCGTGGTGGCTTTGTGTTCCCGTGGTCCCGCAGGACACACAGCCGCGCGAGAGGCCCCCCAGCGTGCACGCGTGTGGACGTGAATGGGGGAAGCGCCCTCTGGCGGGGAGAACGTGAACACGGCCGTCCTAGGCGGCTGTCTCAGGACCCAAACAGCCGGGCCGGGCCGGCGTGCGTCGGCGAGAAGGGCTCCGCCGTCGGGAAACCGCGTCCACTATTCACGTTCGTTCTGCTCAGAGCCCTTGAGTGTTTCTGCCCCAGGTGCTGGTCGTTGCAGCAGTGGACGAGGCCCAGGAGGGCGGGCCGCTCAGGTGGCACCAGGGCTGCCCCACAGGTTGAGTGGATGTTCGGAGTCGGCGAGTTTTTGTTGTTTTTTTAAAAATTATTTTCCCTTTTGTTGCCCTTTTTATTGTTGTTGTAGTTGTTATTGATGTCGTCGTTGTTGAGTAGGACAGAGAGACATGGAGAGAGGAGGGGAAGACAGAGAGGGGGAGAGAAAGATAGACACCTGCAGACCTGCTTCACCGCCCGTGAAGCGACTCCCCTGCAGGTGGGGAGCCGGGGGTTCGAACCGGGATCCTCACGCCGGTCCCTGCGCTTTGCGCCACGTGCGCTTAACCCCCTGCGCTACCGCCCGACTCCGGCAATTTTTTTTTTTAATCTTTATTTAATAGATAGAGACAGCCAGAAATCCAGTGGGAAGAGACAGAGAGACACCTGCAGCCCTGCTTCACCACTTCCAAAGCTTTCCCCCTGCAGGTGGAGACTGGGGGCTCGAGCCTGGGTCCCTGTGCACTGTGACATGTGCGCTCAACCAGGTGCGCCACCACCAGCCCGTTAGCAAGTTTTTATAGGTAAGACTGTTGGGGTGGGGGAGGCAGTGATGCACCTGGTAAAGCTACAATAAAGACTCTGGTTCAAGCCCCCAGTCCTTAACCGCCGGGACGGACGAAGCTTCATGAGGTGAAGCAATGCTGCCGGTGTTTAGTTCTCTCTTCCTATACCCCCCCCCAATTTCTCTGTCTATCCAAAATAAATTTTTAAAAAAATGAGAGGGAGTCGAGTGGTAGCTCAGAGGATTAAGCGCACGTGGCGCAAAGCGCAAGGACCGGCATAAGGATCCGGGTTCGAGCCCCCGGCTCCCCACCTGCAGGGGAGTCGCTTCACAGGCGGTGAAGCAGGTCTGCAGATGTCTGTCTTTCTCTCCCCCTCTCTGTCTTCCCCTCCTCTCTCCATTTCTCTGTCCTATCCAACAACATCAATAGCAACAATTAAAAAAAAAAAACAACAAGGGCAATAAAAGGGAGCCTCCAGGAGCAGTGGATTCATGGCACTGAGCCCCAGCAATAACCCTGAAAGCAAAATATATATAATATATATAAGGTAACTAACTACTGGGTGTTGGGCAGTACCACAGCAGGTTAAGCGTACATGGCGAGAAGTGCAAGAACGGGCAGAAGGATCCCGGTTCAAGCCCCCGGCTCCCCACCTGCAGGGGAGTCACCTCACAGGCGGTGAAGCAGGTCTGCAGGTGTCTGTCTTTCTCTCCCCCTCTCTGTCTTCCCCTCCTCTCTCCATTTCTCTCTGTCCTATCCAACAATGGCGACATCAACAATTACTACAATAAAAACAACAAAGGCAATAAAAAGGAGCTAAGTAAATAAATAAAATATTTTAAAAAATAAGGTAACTACTAAGTTCCCTCAGATAACTGGGTATCTAGTTGTTGGTCCTGTAAAGAGTATTGTATTTCATTTTTCAGTAGGGATTAGCTTCCATCAAATAAGACGACAGTAACTTGTTCTCAGGCGGCAGTGTGCTGGCACCACCTCTCAGGAGGATTGTTCTCAGTAACGCAGGGCTGGTTGCCAGCTGGCGAGACATCACAGAGAATGTCTAGAGTCCATAGAACTTCTGCTGGCTGTGCAGCCTTTCCAGAGAGCACCAGTGCAGGACACCCTGTGGCCTCATGCTTTGCAGCATCCTGGGTGGAGTCTACACCCAATTCTTTTTTTTTTTTCCCTCCAGGGTTATTGTTGGGCACGGTGCCTGCACTATGAATCCACTGCTCCTGGAGGCTATTTTTCCCCCCTTTTGTTGCCCTTGTCATAGCCTCGTTGTGGTTATTATTGTTGCCATTGTTGGACAGGACAGAAATGGAGAGAGGAGGGGAAGACAGAGGGGGAGAGAAAGACAGACACCTGCAGACCTGCTTCACCGCCTGTGAAGCGACTCCCCTGCAGGTGGGGAGCCGGGGGCTCAAACCAGGATCCTTATGCCGGTCCTTGCGCTTTGCGCCACATGCGCTTAACCCGCTGCGCCACCACCTGACCCCCTACACCCAGTTCTCACTCCATGCTGTGAGAGAGGGACAGAGGGACAGGAGGCAGCACACCACCACCTGTGGAGTTCCACTGCTGCTGTCCCTGTTGCTCTTGTGTGGTGCCAGTGAAAAGCAGGGCCCGAGTCACCCCCAGGGCTGTCACAGCTCCTTATGAAAACCTTCCTTCTCAGAGAAAACAGTATTATTTCTGTACCTGTATGACAGGCCTGAAGGGGACTTCCAGCTGTGTCTCTGAATTAAATGTTTCAATTTATTTGTGTTTGTTTTTAGACAGAAAGGCAAGAGGGTGACAGAGGCCACTGCACTGAAGTTTCCTCAGGCTGAAACCTGGGTGTTATCTGTGGCAATGCTGGGCACTACCCAAGTGAGCTGTTTCCATGGCCCTCTCCTAGCAGTGACCACACACTGTGCATGGTCTGTTTATTTCTTCTGAAATCAAGGCGGTAGATAATGAAACATCAGGAGACAAACAAAGCATGGAAAAGGGCCGGGGGCTTCAAGCCCTGGCGCATAAGGTTTTGTCCTCTCTAAAAATAGTAAATCAACAAGGGAGAAAACAGCACTGAAGGGGCCAGGCAGTGGTGCACCTGGTTAAGCGCACACATTACAGGACTCAAGGATCCAGGTTCACGCCCCTGGTCCCCACCTGCAGGGGGAAAGCTTCACAAAGTGGTGAAGCAGGGCTGCAGATGTCTCCTCTATCTTCCCCTCTCAATTTCTGTCTCTACACAATAAAATGAATAAAGTTTTGCATAACTATTTAAAAAAAAAAAACAGGACTGAGTCCATCCCCCAGTACCATGTTCAGAAAGACGGGGCTGGGAAAGTAGCTTGCTTGGACAGCGCACTGCTTTGCTAGATGCACAACCCAGATTTGAACCTGGCCCCTCACCACCTTGGAGGGAGCTTCAGTGCTGTGGTCTCTCTTTCACTCCCTCCCTGAAAGTCGTCCCAGAACAGTGGAGGCCTGAAAAACAAGAAACTGCTACTTGATCTAACGACGATCAAGGACTCATGCACCAGTTTCAGCTTTCTGAAAGGAAGTGGCCGGAAGCCCAGGAGTGGCACAGTGATTACAGTGTTGGTTGGTGTAAGCAATTCCAAGTAAGGAATGTAGGCCATTGGGGCTCAAGATGGATTCCGTTATGGACAGTGGACTCCAGAGCAGGAAGTAGCACCCACAGCCTTCAAGGCCTCATTGGCCATTCTGCAGGCTTTTGTTCTAATAAGCTACCGAAGAATTCTCACCCGAGGAGAAACCACTTTTAGAAAATATTAGTGCTGGAGGGGTGAAAGTAAACCAGAGGGGAGTCCGGCAGTAGTACAGCGGGTTAAGTGCCCCGGGTTAAGTGCATGTGGCACAAAGCACAAGGACTGGTGTAAGGATCCTGGTTCGAGACCCCGGCTCCCCACCTGCAGGGGAGTCGCTTCACAGGTGGTGAAGCAGGTCTGCAGGTGTCTGTCTTTCTCTCCCCCTCCTCTCTCCATTTCTCCCTGTCCTATCCAACAACATCAGTAACAACAATAACTACAACAATAAAACAAGGGCAACAAAAGGGAAAATTAAAAAAAAAAAAAAAAAGTAAACCAGATCATCACTCGGGCACATGATGCCAAGGATTAAACTCACGACATAGCATGTTTGAGTCACTGCACTACCTCCCAGACTGAAAGCAAGTAAAACTACAGCTACACAAAAGCACCAGCTTCACAGCAAATAGCAGATTGTAGAAGTGAGGGAGTCAGGTGGCGCAGCGGGTTAAGTGCAAGTGGCGCAAAGGACCGGCGTAAGGACCTCGGTTCAAGCCCCCAGCTCCCCACCTGCGGGGGAGTCGCTTCACAAGCGGTGAAGTAGGTCTGCAGGTGTCTGTCTGTCTCTCCCCGTCTGTCTTCCTTGCCCATCTCTCTCCATTTCTCTGTCCTATCCAACAACAACATCAATAACTACAACAAGAAAACAAGGGCAACAAAAGGGAACAAATAAATATTAAAAAAAAAAAAAAAAGACTGTACAAGTGCACTGGTAGAAGCAGGAAATACACAGATGTGTTGAGATGACCCCAGAGGAATCTAGGATTAGAATGCAGATGGCAGTGGTAACATAAATACAGAGGGTCAGATAATCTTGTGTTAGCGGGTTGGACGTGAGGTATGGAAACTGAGCCATCGAAATTGCTGACTAGAATAGTGCCTGCATGGCCATGTGCGCAATCCAGGCTTGAATCTGGCCCCCACAGCACTTCAGTGCTGTGCTTCTTTCCCTCTCACTCTGCTTCTATCTAAAAAAGCACAAAGCAGTTAAGCCAGGTGGGGGTGGGGTGACATGGGAAACAGACTTTTTTGAAGCATTAGCAGAAACAGATCTGTGGGCTTTAGAGTAAGCTTGTTCTTTTTTTAAAAATTTATTATCTTCACTTATTGGATGGAGACAGCCAGAAATTGAGAGGGAAGGGGGAGCTAGAGAGGGAGAGAGACAAAGAGACACCTGCAGCCCTGCTTCACCATTTGCAAAGCTTTTACCCTGCAAGTGGGGGCTGGGGGCTTGAACCTGGGTCCTTGTGCACTGTATCCTGTGCAATCAAACAGGTGAGCCACCACCTGGCCTGGAGTAAGCTTGGTTCTTAAGATACTTTCAAGAATCTCTTTCCCATAGGCACTATCATGTTATTTGTCTTGCTCCCATTCCACAATAGAAATTTCTTGAAAATAGTAAATACTCATAGGTATGTGACTGGCCAGCACACAGAAGCCTCCTTTATATGAACAAACCCATTAAAACAAATAGCAATGTGACTGGGTGGTGATGCACCTGGTAGAGCGCACATGTTACAATGTACAAGGACCCAAGTTCAAGCCCCTGGTCCCCAACCTGTAGAAGCTTCATGAGCAGTGAAAGTATTGCAGGTGTCTCTCTTTATCTCCCTCTCCACTCTCAATATCTCTGTCTCTATCCAAAAAAAACCAACAAAAACCACACCCAATGGCTGTCACAACAAAGATGGCTTTTCTCTATAAAGTAGCAATTCTTCCACTAGCTGTGTGTAGAATTAGACATACAACAACACAAAATCAATAGCCATTTCCAATGAGTTGGTTTAATTTGCAGGTGCTACAGAGTATGGCATGGAACACAGATGAAGAGTGTACACCTCGCAGGACTCTGGACAGGGCTTATCCTGACTTGAGGACAGAGGCAGGAGCTGAGTGACAAGAACTGAAGATGAACTGCTGTTTATCTTTTTTTTTTTTTTTTTAACAAGTTTTTCTTTTAATTTACAACAGGTTCCAAGGAATTTCATTCTTACTCTTCGTGGCAGCTGATGTTACGGGAGGGAATCCAAGTGTTTAAAAACAAGATGGAAGCAAGAATCACCACTGCGTCAGGCATAAGGAGCTGCTTACTTCTTGCCAGATTTCTTAATTCCTCCTGTGGCTACAAAGGGAGAATATAAAGTCTTCAGTCAGGGGAAAACACAGTTCTTATGCTACGAGTTCTGGGGCCTCATATGAACCAAATGATAGGAAGGATATCCTGTAAGGCTTTGTCACTATACTGAGTATTTTTTTAATTTTTTTTGTGTGATTTAACACTGATGTACTAAATCATAATGGAACAGAGGTTTAATTCCACACCATCCCCGCAAAACATGGAACAATTCACAAACTTGTGTGTCATCCTTGTGCAGGAGCTACGCTAATCTCGGAATCACTCGACTTTAGTATGTGCTGCCGAAGCGAGCTCCACCTTGAGTCTTCAGGACACCTGCGCGCACCGGGCTTTCCTGACGTCTAGTGTAGGCCAAAGCCAGATGAGGCAGGGACATCACCGGCTGTGCAGCAGCCTGCAGTGCACCGTGTTGAGCGCATCACAGAGGAAGTCACCTACTCACCTATCAACCCGTTTTTACAGAAAACGAAGTCACAGTACGAGGTGTTCAAGGTTACAAGCTGGCATGTAACAAAGCCAAGATTCCCAGTTAAAGGGTGTGACTTCCAAGTCCACATTCTGGTTTTTTGTTTTCTTTTTTAATTTTTAAAAATTTATTTATTTATTCTCCCTTTTGTGGCCCTTTTTATTATTGTTGTAGTTATTATTGTTGTTGATGTCATCATTGTTAGATAGGACAGAGAGGAATGGAGAGAGGAAGGGGAGACAGAGAGGGGGAGAGAAAGACAGACACCTGCAGACCTGCTTCACCACCTGTAAAGTGACTCCCCTGCAGGTGGGGAGCCGGGGGCTCAAACCAGGATCCTTATGCCGGTCCTTGCGCTTCGCGCCACGTGCGCTTAACCCGCTGCGCTATCACCGGACACCCCACATTCTGTTTTTTTAAAAAAATCATTCATTTAGTGTTTATTGGATAGAGACAGAAATCAAGAGGGAAGGAAAGAGAATGAGGGAAAGGCATCTGCAGCACTGCTTCACACTCTTGAAGCTGTCCCTGGGACCAGGGACTTAAACCTGGGTCTTTGCACATTGTAATATGTGTGTTCAACCAGGGGCACCACCAGCCCCACACATTCTTATTATTAAAAAAAAAAAAGGGGGGGTGGTCAGGCAGTCGTGAAAGCCCAAGGACCGGCATAAGGATCCCGGTTCAAGCCCCCGGCTCCCCACCTGCAGGGGAGTCGCTTCACAGGTGGTGAAGCAGTGGTCTATCTTTGTCCCCCTCTCTCCAGCTTATCCAACAACAACATCAACAACAACTACAAGAGCAATAAAAGGGAAAATAAAAGAATTTTTAAAAACCTATTTTTTAAAATTTATTCCCTTTTTGTTGCCCGTTTTTATTGTTGTAGTTATTACTGTTGTTGGATAGGACAGAGAGAAATGGAGAGAGGAGGGGAAGACAAGAGAGGGGGAAAGACAGACACCTGCAGACCTGCTTCACCGCCTGTGGAGCGACTCCCCTGCAGGTGGGGAGCCGGGGCTCGAACCCGGATCCTTGCACCGGTCCTTGTGCTTTGTGCCACCTGCGCTTAACCTGCTGCACTACTGCCCGATTCGCAAAAACTATTACTAGCACAAGAGTGAGAAAGAACCAGAGCATCACTGCAGTACATGCAATGCAGGGATCCAACTCAGGAACTCATGTTCTTAGATGCAGTGCTCTAGCCACTGTACCACATTCTGGACTGACAAATCAATATATATTTTTTTCCCTTTTGTTGCCCTGATTTTATTGTTGTAGTTATTGATGTCGTTGTTGGATAGGACAGAGAGAAATAGAGGAGGGGGAGACAGAAAGGGGGAGAGAAAGACAGACACCTGCCGACCTGTGAAGCGATTCCCCTGCAGGTGGGGAGCTGGGGGCTCGAACCGGGTTGTGCTTTGCGCCACCTGCGCTTAACCACAAATCAACATTCTTAACCGCCACGTCATACAACTCTACCTTCAGTATTATCTTCCTGGAGTCTGGCTTACTTAGTATCTCTAATTGACACAACTCAGCAAGTCTTTTTGCATAACCATTATGCTACCCTAGTTGGTCCAATAAAAACAGCTGTGTATCAGGTATTATAAGCTGAGCAGTGCTCTGGTCTCTCACATTTAAAATAAAATAAAATAAAAACAAGACATGTATTTTAAAAATTAGATGGTTGTAGCCCTGGAGGTGACAGCATGGCCACTTGTTACTCTTGAAAGCATGAGGTTCCTGGCATTACATGTGACAATGATTCTCCGGTTGTTCCCCTTCTAGTGTTAATGTTTTTTAAATTGACGTGGCCAGGGAGGTGGTATGGTAGAGAATATGTTAAGATTCTAGGGTGTGATGTCCCAAGTCTGACGCAGGCATCACATTTGCCAGACTGATGCTCTGGTTCACTCTCATTAATATGTTTTTACAGCTAAACTGTTTAGATCTCCCTCCCACCTCCCAACTCTAGTCAACAAATCTTCAAAACTGTAGCATATAGAATTTCACTGAAGATTAATCTTGCTGCCCAGAACCACAGACTAAGAGAAGGTATAAGAAACCTTCCATTGTTACAGCAAGGGGGTTTGGGGGGGCCTCATGAGCAGTGAAGCAGTGCTGTAGATGGCTCTCTCTCTTTCTCTCTCTCCCCCCCTTCTTCCTATTTCTATCTCTATCAAAAAAGAAAAACAAAATGCCATTTGGAATAGTGAAGTGATGCAAGCATCAAAACCCAATGACAGTTTTGGCAAAAAGAAGAAACTGGGGCCGGGCGGTGGCGCAGCGGGTTGAGCGCAGGTGGCGCAAAGCGCAGGGACCAGCTTAAGGATCCCGGTTCGAGCCCCCGGCTCCCCACCTGCAGGGGAGTCGCTTCACAGGCGGTGAAGCAGGTCTGCAGGTGTCTGTCTCTCTCTCCCCCTCCTCTCCATTTCCGTGTCCTATCCAACAACAATGACAGCAATAACAATAACGACAAAAATAAGCAAGGGCAACAAAAGGGAATAAATAAATATTAAAAAAACAATAAGACACCCAGAGAGAAAGAAGAAAAAGGAGAGGGACATATGGAGGTAGCTTTGATGTCATGAGTTAGGTTTAGAGGAAAAGAGAGAATTGAATCAGGAAAAGAAGAGTAACTTTGTATAAATATGGACAGTTGTAGAGAAGATGGCTGGCCCAAGTCTACAATTTTAGGGGAACTGTGGTGGATTGCAGTGGGGAGAGTGAAAAAGATTCAGAACTCTGGGGGTGGGAATGGTATCGACATGTAGTTCTGTAATTAAAAATATAAAAATAAAATAAAACAAATTAAAAAAAAAGAAAATTGGGGGGGGGGGAGAAGAAACCTGAGCAGTTAGGATCATAAACAACCATGACTGTGACCTTGGGAATCAGCAGTCTTGGAAGTCCTTCGTGATAGTCCCATCCAATGTCCACAGCCCCCGGAGTGACTCCCAGTGACCAAGTAGGACACAGACAACGTGAAGGACACAACAATTAGCCTGGTGGACATCAACAACACTTCCAAGTACAGGGACCTTTGGGTCTGGAAAACCTTTCTGATATGTAATCAAACTCTACATTGGGGAAAAAATAAAAAAAGAGGGGAGTCGGGCGGTAGTGCAGCGGGTTAAGCGCACTTGGCACAAAGCACAAGGATCCCGGTTCGAGCCCCCGGCTCCCCACCTGCAGGGGAGTCGCTTCCCAGGCGGTGAGGCAGGTCTGCAGGTGTCTGTCTTTCTTCCTCTCTGTCTCCCCATCTCTCTCCATTTCTGTCCTATCCAACAATGATGACATCAATGACAACAACAATAATAACTACAACAATAAAACAAGGGCAACAAAAAGGGAATAAATATTAAAAATAAAAAGAAGAAGCAGAATGGGGGGTTTAAACAGGCACAAAGTACAATAGCCTATCACCATTTTACCCTTGAGTCTAGGGCACACAAATCAAGACGAGCATTTACTTCAGCAAACAATACGCGAAGCAGCCAAGAATTTCTGGAGTACACTGCACCAAAGCAGAGGGCTCTGGGGAGGGGAGTGATGGCGGAGGAGAACCTAAACTGAGGGGGTGAGAGCGTTTTGCAGAAAACTGAAAGTTTAGGGGACCAGAAAGTGGGGCACCCGGTTAAGAGCACACATCACAGTGTGCAAGGACACAGGTTCAAGTCACTGGTCCCCACCTGCAAGAAAAAAAAAAAAAAAAAAAGCTTCCCGAGTAGTGAATCAGGGCTACAGGCGTTTTTCTGTCTCCTTCGCTTCCCCTATTATTATTTTTTTTCTGTATCCAATAATAAATATTAAAAAAAAATTGGAATCAGGGGCGGCAGCGCAGCGGGTTAAGCGCACATGGCTCCATGTGCAGGGACCGGCATAAGGATCCCGGTTCGAGCCCCCGGCTCCCCACCTGCAGGGGAGTCGCTTCACGGGCGGTGAAGCAGGTCTGCAGGTGTCTGTCTGTCTCTCCCCCTCTCTCTCTGTCTTCCCCTCCTCTCTCCATGTCTCTCTGTCCTATCCAACAACAACAGCTATGATAACAATAACTACAACAACAAGGGCAACAAAATGGGAAAAATGGCCTCCAGGAGCGGTGGATTCGTAGGGCGGGCACCGGGCACCGGGCACCGAGCCCCGGCGATAACCCTGGAGACCAAATAAATAAACAACTAAATAACTGAGAAAGTTTACACATGGGGGCCGGGTGGCGGCGCACCTGGTCGAGCGCACATGGCCCAGGGCGCCAGGACCCAGGTTCGCGTCCCCGGGGGCCCCCACTCGAAGGGGGGGGGGGGGAAGCTTCGCCAAGTGGAGAAACAGTGTTGCAGCGGTCTCCCTCCCTCCCTATCACCTCCTTCCTCTCCATTTCTGGCGGTCTCTGCCAGATAAAGAAGCATTCCAAAGGAAAAAAAAAAAAAAAAAAAAAAACCTTTCTTTCTCCATAGGGCCAGTTGACACACGTCTCAACAGCTGCAGCTACTGTAAACCGCGAGCCCCACTTTCCGCAAGGAGACTGGGGGGCTGTGAGTGCAGCTGCACCGAGGCGCGGGACCCCCGCCCGGGACCCCCGCCCGCCCGGCGCCCTCGCACTCACCCAGGGGGCCCTTCCCCGCGGCCTTCGCCTTCAGCTCCTCGAGCTTCTTCTGCTCCTCCTTCTGTTTCTGCTTGAACGCCTTGTCTTCCTAGGGGAAGTCAGGGCGCTGAACCACAGCTCGGCTTCCCGGCCCCCCCCAGCCCCCAGCCGCCGCGACCCCTACCTCGTCCATCTCCTTGGCCTGCTTCTTGGGCTGCTTCAGGGGCTTCTTCTTGCCACCTGTGGGCGACACGCCCGCGCTCAGCGCAACCCTGGGGGCCCGCTGCCTCCCCCCCCCCCCCCCCGACCCGGCCGGCCCGCTCACTCACCCTCACGGCCAGACATGGCTCCCGCCGCCCCTGCCCCAGCACCTGCCACCGGAAGAGGGTCCCGCAGCCCGCGCCGAGATCTCCACGCTGATTGGCTCCTGCTCCGGAAGTGACGCCCCCGGAAGCTGCCCTCGGAGGCGGGCACTGAAGGACCGCAGATCAGCTCTGAGTGGCAGGCGCTGGCTTGCGGTGCGGACCGGGGCTCCGGGCTCGCCAGGTACCGGGGAGGGTCGTGCAGCTGGCTGCTTACCCGCAAGCGGGGCAGGGACGCGAGGGGCTGGGTCTTGAAATCGAGGGTCTGGAAGGACGCTGCGCTCCTGAGCCCCGGGAGGTGGCTGCGTGGCCGGTAGCAGAAGCGGGGGGGCGTAGATGGCTCGCCCCGAGCGCTTTGGAGGCCGCTGCGAGCCGTGCGAGTCTGGGCCGACTTTTTTTTTGCAAATGCTGTTTATTCATCCTACACGTTGTTAAAGATACTATGACTTTTTTTTTTTTTTTTTTTTAGCAGAGCACTGCTCAGCTCTGTTTTATGATGGTGCAGGGGACTGAACCTGGGGCTTTGGAGCCTCAGGCATGAGTCTCTTTGCATCACCATTAATGCTATCTGCCCCTGCCCCAGCCAATACATTTTTGTTGATTATACACTATATGTAAATAGTAGTCTAGACACTGATGACACCGTAAGCAAAATGTGTCAACACTGCAGGAGAGATAGAATAATGGTTATGCAAAAATATATATTTTTAGATATTTTATTAATATGAGGGGTAAAACGAGTGAGCGAAAAAAGACCCAGATTATCACTCTGGTACATGTGCTACCAGAGACTAAACTTGGGACCTCATGCTTGAAAGCCCAACACTTTATCCATTGAACCACCTCCTGGACCACACCATGCAAAAAGACTTTCTGCCTGAGGTTCTGAGTTCCTAGGTTCAGCCCTCAGTACCACCATAAGCTAGAGCTGAATAGGACTCTGGTGAAAACAACAAACAAATCTAGGGAAATAGTTCATGTCGATAGTGTGCTGCTTTGCCCTGTGTACAACTCAAGTTTGAGCCAGAGACTCCCACCGCATTAAAGGAATCCTGGGTGCTATAGTCTCTTTCCTCCTCTCTGCTTCTCTTAAAAAAAAAAAAAAAGTGGGGCCCGGGTGGTAGCACACCGGGTTAAGCACACATGGCGTGAAGCCAAGGATCAACGGAAGAATCCCAGTTCCAGCCCCAGCTCCCTATCTGCAGGGGAGTTGCTTCATGGACGGTGAAGCAGGTCTGCAGGTGTCTACCCCCCCCCCCCCCCCCCCCGTCTTCCCCTCCTTTCTCCATTTCTCTCTGTCTTATCCAACAACAATAACAACAATAATAATAACAATAAACAACAAGGGCAACAAAAGGGAAAAAATAGCCTCTAGGAGCAATGGATTCGTGGTGCAGGCAACCGAGCCCCAGCAATAACCCTGGAGACAAAAAAAAAAGTACCAGCCCTGACATGGTTGATATTCTAGTAGATAGTAGGTGGGTTAGACTGTGACCAAGGAAAGCAGTGAAATACAGACTGCAGGTCAGATGACGTGTACATAGAGAAAGTGAACAAAGGATACTGGTTTGGGGGTGAATGGTGGTATTTGAACAGAAGCAAGCGGTGCAGATAGTAAACTGCTGATGTGAAGGCCTGCGGTGGGAATAGTACTTGCAGCAATATCTAGAATGTCTGTGCGTGTCAGTTCTGTGAAGTTTAGGATGTGTTAGCAGACCTGATTGTGCTGAACGTTTAGCAGCTTACAGGTGTACCAGGTCATCAGTTTGTCTTAATCTTACACAGTGGTGTTTTGTCACTTATATCTCAGTAGAACTGAGCAAAAAGCATTCATGATAGTGGAACAGAGTAAGGACAAGCAGATGAGTGGGAGAGAAGGTCAGAAAATGAACGAGGGCGGGGACGGGCCGTAGCGCGGTAGGTTAAGCGAGTGGTGCAAAGCGCAAGGACCAGAGGAAGGAGGACGGTCATCTGGATGGCGTGGGAGAATGTGTTGGGGGGAGAGATTCAGAAGTCGGCCCTCAAGACCCTGCTTCCTTTGGCTTCTGTCCACCTGTCCAGCTCACGCAGCCACTCTCCTGGTCACTTCCCACTACTCTGCCTTACAGGTTTTGCCGTTTCCCTCTGCCAGAATCAGCTTTCCTCTGCCGACTGAAGGACCTGTGAGCCATCCAGAGAGGAGGATCTGAGGGAGAGGCAGGGCTGAGAGGGCAGAGATGGAGAGGAGGATGGGGTCGAGGAAACATCTTGGGAGTCATCGACACCTTTCATGAAGTGAAGTCCCTGCTATGTGTCTGATGAGGAAAACTGAAGCAGGACAGGCGACCCAGGAGGGAGGTGTCGAAGGCCTTGCCAAGAAGAGGTATTTCAGCAAAGTCATACAAGTCAGGGTGAACTAAACGACTTGTAGAAAAGGATTGGCCAGGTAGAGCAGGTGGCAGGGCAGAGACCTGTGGCAGGGTCATGCTTCGCATGTTAGGGGGCTGGAGTGAAGCCTAGGATGGCAGGAATGAGGGGGATGAGGGCAGAGAGGCCTGCGGCTGCTTGGTTACTGGCAGGTTCTTGGTGTGGTAGGAGCTGGGAGGGTTTGAGAGAGAGAGAGTTTGTGTGTGTGTAATATGAGACGTGGTCCAGCAGGTGGTGCAGTGGATAAAGTCTTGAGTTCATAAAGTCCTGAGTTCAATCTCTGGCAGTGCATGTACCAGAGTGATATCTGGTTCTCTCCTCTCTCCTCTGTCTCTCTCATAAATAAATAACAAAAAGGCACACAGAGAGACCAGAGCACTGCTCAACTCTGGCTTATAGTGGTGGTGCTAGGGATTAAACCTGGGACTTCAGAGACTCAGGCATGAACGTTTATTTTTTTTTTAATTTTTTAAAAAATATTTTATTTATTTATTCCCTTTTGTTGCCCTTGTTGTTTTATTGTTGTAGTTATTATTGTTGTTGTCGTTGTTGGATAGGACAGAGAGAAATGGAGAGAGGAGGGGAAGACAGAGAGGAGGAGAGAAAGACAGACACCTGCAGACCTGCTTCACCGCCTGTGAAGCGACTCCCCTGCAGGTGGGGAGCCGGGGTTCGAACCGGGATCCTTATGCCGGTCCTTGTGCTTTGTGGAATGTTTATTTTTTAAAAGAGATTTTATTTACTTATTTTCAAGTCTTTTATTTATTCCCTTTTGTTGCCCTTGTTTTTTTATTGTTGTAGTTATTATCGTTGTTGTTATTGACGTCATTGTTGTTGGATAGGACAGAGAGAAATGGAGAGAGGAGGGGAAGACAGAGAGGGGGAGAGAAAGACAGACACCTGCAGACCTGCTTCACCAGCTGTGAAGTGACTCCCCTGCAGGCGGGGAGCCGGGGGCTTGAATCGGGATCCTTACGCCGGTCCTTGCGCTTTGCGCCACCTGCGCTTAACCCGCTGCGCCACCGCCCAACCCCCAGGTGTCTGTCTCTCTCCCTCTCTACCTCCTTCTCAATTTCTCTCTGTCATATCCAATAATTTTTTTTAAAGAAATAATGAAAAAAATGGCTGTCAGAAGTAGTGGATTTGTAGTGGCAATTAAAAAAAAAAAGATTTATTTGCTTATCTGTGAGGGAGAGAGAAAACCAAAGTACCACGTGGCACATTGACTACTGGGGATCAAAGTCAAGATCTGCTGCTTGAGTGTCCAGTGCCCTGTCACTGTGCCACCTCCTAGAGGATTTTGCTCTGAGAAATAAGAGAGTCTGGTTTTTAATTTTTTTTTGAAACTTTCCTTTTTTTAAAATTTTTTTATCTTTATTTATTTGCTGGATAGAGAAAGTCAGAAATTGAGAGGGAAGGGGGTGACAGAGAAGGAGAGAGACAGAGAGACGCCTGCAGCACTGCTTCACCACTTGTGAAGCTTTCCCCCTGCAGGTGGGGACCAGGGGCTCGAACCTGGGTCTTTGCACACTGTGACATGTGCACTCAACCAGGTGCGCCACCACCTGGCCCCTAAATTTTTTATGTTTATTTATTTATTTTCCCTTTTGTTGCCCTTGTTGTTTAACATTATTGTGGTCATTGATGCCGTTGTTGTTGGATAGGACAGAGAAATGGAGAGAAGAGGGGAAGACAAAGAGGGGGAGAGAAAGACAGACACCTGCGGGGAGTCGGGCAGTAGCGCAGCAGGTTAAGCGCACATTGCGGAAAGTGCCAGGACTGACACAAGGATCCCGGTTCGAGCCCCCGGCTCCCCACCTGCAGGGGAGTCACTTCATAAGAGGCGAAGCACGTCTGCAGGTGTCTGTCTTTCTCTCGCTGTCTTCCCCTCTCCATTTCTCTCCTATCTAACAACGACATCAGTATCAACAATGAAAAACAACAAGGGCAACAAAAGGGAAAATAAATAAATATTAAAAAAAAAAAAGACAGACACCTGCAGACCTGCTTCACCACCTGTGAAGCGACTCCCCTGCAGGTGGGGAGCCGGGGGCTCGAACCAGGATCCCTACGCTGGTCCTTGTGCTTGGCGCCACGTGCGCTTAACTCTGTGCCACCACCCGACTCCCTAAGAGGGTCGTTAGTTGTTTTGTGAAGAATTTAGCTCTCAGAGTCAGAGGAGGAAGCCTTGCTGGGGTCCAAGACTGACAGAGCAGGAGCTGGGAAGGGAGGCTGGGAAGGTCAGGGGAAACCAGGAAAAGGCAGTGATTTTAGAGTGGGGGCTGGGCGGAACCTGGGTAGTGCTGCTTTGTCTTGTGCGTGACCCTGGCTTGAGCCCGGCCTCCAGGAATCTGTCTCTCTTTCTCTCTGCCTCTGTCTACTTCAGTAAAACAAAATGAAATAAAATGAGGCAGTCTTGGAAGCTCCAGACAGATATTAGGAAGAAATCTGAGGGGGCTGGGTGGTGGCACACCTGGTTGAGCGCACATGTTCTAGTGCACAAGGACCTGGGTTCGAGCCCCAGGTCCCCACCTGTAGGGGAAAAGCGTTGCGAGTGGTGAAGCAGGGCTGCAGGTGTCTGTCTCCCTCTCTAGCTCCCCCTGCCTCTCAGTCTGGCTGTCTCTATCCAATAAAATACATAGATGAAAGAAATCAGAGACACACCTCCTGGACACGGAAGGAGCGAGCTGAGCGAGAGCAACCTAGTGTGGAGCAGGGTCAAGAGAGACGGACGGGTCTTGCAGCCCAGGAGGCAGCACAGTGGGTAAAGTTTTGGACTCTCAGTCATGAAGTCCCAAGTTCAATCCCTGCCGTCACCTGCCAGAATGAAATTCTAGTGTTCTCTCTCCCCCTCTCCCTCCCCCTCTTCTTGTCTCTCCCTGCTTTCACATAAACACATACTTTCTTTTTTTAAAAAAAAAAGTTATTTATTTATTTTCCCTTTTGTTGCCCTTGTTGTTTAACATTGTGGTTATTATTGTTGTTTGTTATTGATGTTGGATAGGACAGAGAGAAACGGAGAGAGGAGGGGAAGACAGAGAGGGGGGAGAGAAAGACAGACACCTGCAGACCTGCTTCACCACTTGTGAAGCGACCCCCCCTGCAGGTGGGGAGCCGGGGGCTCGAACCGGGATCCTCACTCGGGTCCTTGTGCTTTGCGCCACGTGCGCTTAACCTGCTGCGCCACCACCCGACTCCGCAAACACATACTTTCTCTCTCAGAAATACATGCAGAGAGAGAGAGGGAGGGAGGGAATGAGAGGGGGGAAGGGAGAGGGAGAGGACAGGCCTGAAGAAGCAATAATGGCCAAAACAAACCTTTCTTGTTCAGTGTTGTTGAGGAGAGGGGTGTTGTGGTTGGTGAGGCTGCAAGGCCGTGTGCCTTTCTTGAGTTGATGGGGTCCACCCCCAGGGCTGATGGCAGTGTCAGTGCTCGTGTCCTTGGCGCTTCGGTTGAGCCTAGGAGGAGGATGAGCGTGTGCTCCCTGGGGCCCTGTGATTGCGAAACTTTTATATGGGTTCCCTCTGTGTCTCTCAACGGAGACCCATGTTGGCGGGAAGACATGTCCCTGTCCAGCTGAGTCTGATTTCAAGAGGGGCTGAAGGAGGCTGAGTGCATGTGCGTGTGTTTGGGGCAGAGACGGAGAGAAAGCGAGAGGGGAAGGGGAGATAGGGCTGGAGAGAGAAAGTCAGACACCTGCGACACCGCTTCACAGGTGGGGGCCGGGGACACATGTCTGCTCTACCCAGTGCCGCAGCACCCGGCCCCTCCCCTTGCTTTTCCCTTGACAGCCACAGCCACAGCCACAGCCAGTGCGTGGAGGTGGGCAGGGTCGGGAGCAGCGCGTGTCTGCTGCCAGACTGCGTTCGCTCAGGAACCTGGGTCCGCTGGCCCCTTCCCTCTGGGGTCCTGCAAGTCCTGCTGCTCTTAGACTCAGGCCAAGCCTGACTGGGTAATGGGAGCCTGACTCCCCCCGCTGTTGAGGTAATGAGCACTTGGTGATGGTGAGGCCCACACATCAAAGAAAGGCTGACAGGGAGAGCAGCCTGACCTGTTGAGCAGTGACTAGGACTGGAGAGGAGGGACAGAGCTCCTGGGAGCTGAGAAATGGGAGAGTGGGTGTGGGCGGCGGCACAGTGTGGCTTAGAGGCACGGTGAAGAGTCTGAACCCGAGAGGAATAAACAGCGCCTTCTGAGGAAACCCATGTTCCTTCGTGTGTGTGTTCCCTCCCCCCAGTGTCTCCTTAGATGAGAGCTGAGGGAAGAATTTTCTACAGCCTCTGGTGGAAGTAGAATTTTCTACTCTGCCACTGAGCTGTAGTCTAGTCCCCCAGGAAGGAGTGTTCTGTCTTGCTCGGGACATGAAAGACCTGTTTTCTCAAACATAGTTAAAAACTGCTTCCCCGGAGCTGATGGATGAGGGAGACCAGGAAGCTGGCTTTGAGAGTCTTTAAGAAATCTTTCCGGGAGTCGGGCGGTAGTGCTGTGGGCTAAGCGCAGGTGGCAAAGCACAAAGACCCGCATAAAGATCCTGGTTCGAGCCCCCGGCTCCCCACCTGCAGGGGAGTCGCTCCCCAGGCAGTGAAGCAGGTCTGCAGGTGTCTGTCTTTCTCTCCCCCTCTCTGTCTTCCCCTCCTCTCTCCATTTCTCTCTGTCCTATCCAACAATGATGACATCAACAACAACAACAATAATAACTACAACAAGGGCAACAAAAGGGAAGATAAATAAATAATAAAAGAGAGAGAGAGAGAGAGAGAGATCTTTCCTGCTGTCCCCTCGTCCCCAGTTTCCCCGGAGTCATTATGAATTGCCACACAGACGTGACTTGATGTTCTCAGAAAACTGGCAGCGAGGTTCTCATCTAAGTCTTAACAGCCCCGGGGAGATGCGGGGAGTCTCTTTGGCGCTGTGAGGAGGTGGGAGGCAGGGTCCCAGGTGTGCCCTTCCCTCGGCGTGTGCTGCTGTCTGGGAGGGCCTGGGGGGGGGTGCCCAAGGCGGCTGTGGTCTGCAAGCCTGCAGTGCTGCTCTGGAAGTCCGTTGGTCTGTCCGGTACTGTCCCAAAGCCTTGAACCCTGACGCCTGCTCGGCCTTTCTCAGGTGTGTCCTCCCACAGACTTCCCGATGACAGGGTGCAGCCCTGTGCTGACCGTGCGGCATGCCATGGGTGTCCCTCCCACAGTGGTGTGGAGAGGCCTCTTCGGAAGGGACATCTTTGTAGCCCGGACTCTGTGCAGCTCGGGCCCCAGCCAGCCCCGAGAGAAAAGACCAGAGGAGGTGGCCCTTGGCCTGTACCATCACCTCACGGCCCTGGGAAGAGCCCTGGGACACAGCGTTCAGCAGCAAGCCTCCTCCAAGGCCAAGACTTGGTGGAAAAGATATGAAGAGTTTGTTGGGCTCAATGAGGTTCGAGAGGCCCAGGGAAACGTGACTGAGGTGAGATGGGGAGCTGTTGATCTGCTTCTAAATTCTGCGTATAAGACCTTCTGTTTTGATCATCACATTAGGTTCACTTGTATTACTTACAGTGTGGTCTGTTTACATCATCACTGTTTTACCTGGGTCCCGCCCTGCCTGCAGGGGATTGGTTTCATCCCCACTGGTTAGATGGAAGCTTTCTGTGTTCTGTTCACACTCTTTTTTTTTGCTCCGCCCCCTCTCCTAGTCATTTTCCTTTCCCTTGCCACTTCCGGTGAAGAGATGCATAAAAGGCGATGTATCTGATTAATAAACGAGATACTGCTTCCCGGCTCAGCCATGAGTCCCTGGTCGTCTGTCTCCCGCCCACGAAGCTAGACCGGCAGGGAGCTAGGGTGGCGGGCCCTGCCGTCTGACTTAGAACTGCGGCCAAACAAGTCCCGTCACAGGGTGCTGTGAAGCCATATCCAGAACTGCCTTTCTTTTTTTTATTATTATTATCTTTTTTTTTTTTTTTTTAGTATTTATTCCCTTTTGTTGCCCTTGTTGTCTTGTTGTAGTTATTATTGTTGTTATTGGTGTCGTCGTTGTTGGATAGGACAGAGAGAAACGGAGAGAGGAGGGGAAGACAGAGAGGGGGAGAGAAAGACAGACACCTGCAGACCTGTTTCACTGCCTGTGAAGCGACCCCCCTGCAGGTGGGGAGCCGGGGGCTCGAACCAGGATCCTTACGCCGGTCCTCGTGCTTTGCGCCACCTGCGCTTAACCCGCTGCGCTACCAACTCCCAAGAACTTGCCCGACTCCCAAGAACTGCCTTTCCTTGAGAGATTTGAGTCGTCTCTCACGAGATAACCTTCATCCGAGACTACAGGGGGTGAAGTCCACTGGGTGACTGTGCCACCCCTGGCACAAGTCACTGTACCCTGAAGTCCTTGGTGAGTAACTTCCACTTTGGAGGCCAGTAAACACTGCCTTCATTGATGAGTTAGTTCGTGGCAAGTGGTGAAAACTGCCTGGAGGGAGTCGGGCAGCAGCGCAGCGGGTTAAGCGCAGGTGGCACAAAGAGTAAAGATTCTGGTTCGAGCCCCGGGCTCCCCACCTGCAGGGGAGTCGCTTCACAGGCGGTGAAGCAGGTCTGCAGGTGTCTGTCTTTCTCCCTCCCCTCTGTCTTGCCCTCCTCTCTCCATTTCTCTCTGTCCTATCCAACAACAACAATAATAACTACAACAATAAAAAAACAACAACAAGGGCAACAATAGGTATTAAATAAAATAATAAAAAAAGAAAGAAAATTTTTTTTTTAATTAAAAAAAAAAAAAACTGCCTGGAGTTGCCACCCCGTCTGTAAGCAGAAATTCTTTTTTTTCTCTCATTTTTTTTTGTTAATTGGGGAATTAATGTTTTACATTCAACAGAAAGTACAGTAGTTTGTACATGCATAACATTCCCCAGTTTCCCATATAACAATACAACCCCCACTAGGTCCTCTGAATCCTTCTTGGACCTGTATTCTCCCCACCCACCCACCCCAGAGTCTTTGACTTTGGTGCAATACGCCGATTCCAGTTCAGGTTCTACTTGTGTTTTCTTTTCTGATCTTGTTTTTCAACTTCTGCCTGAGAGTGAGATCATCCCATAGTCATCTTTCTGTTTCTGACTTATTTCACTCAACATGAATTTTTCAAGGTCCAAGAACATTCTTGTGACAGTCAAGATACCAAGAAATGGGGCTGGGTGGAGACACACCTGGCTGAGCGCACATGTTGCAATGCACAAGGACCTGGGTTTGAGTCTCCGATCCCCACCTGCAGGGGGAAAGCTTTTTGAGTGGTGAATCAGGGCTGCAGGAGTCTCTCTGTCTCTCTCCTTCCCTAGCTTCCCCTTCTTTCTTGATTTCTGGCTGTCTCTACCCAATAAATAAAGATAATAAAAATTTATTTTAAATATTTTATTTATTTTATTTTATTTTATTTTTACCAGAGCACTGCTCAGCTCTGGCTTATGGTGGGTGGTGCGGGGGATTGAACCTGGGAATTGACGCAGCCTCAGGTATGAGAGTCTGTTTGCATAGCCATTATACTATCTACCCCCGTCCATTTATTTTATTTTATTTATTATTATTTTAATATTTATTTATTTATTCTTTTTTGTTGCCTCTTGTTGTCTTTATTGTTGTAGTCGTTGTTGGATAGGACAGAGAGAAATGGAGAGAGGAGGGCAAGACGGAGGGGGAGAGAAAGACAGACACCTGCAGACCTGCTTCACTGCCCGTGAAGCGACTCCCCTGCAGGTGGGGAGCCAGGGGCTCGAACCGGGATCCTTATGCCGGTTCTTGTGCTTTGTGCCATCTGCACCTAACCCACTGAGCTACAGCCCAACTCCCTTATTTTATTTTTGAGAGAGATACAGAGAGAGAAAGACACAGAGAAAAATACCAGAGCACCGCTCATCTCTGGCTTATTGTGCTGTGGGGGATTGAACCTGGAACTTTGGAGCCTCAGGCATGAGAGTCTCTTTGCATAACCATTATGCTATCTACTTCTGCCCCAAGACAACAAAAATTTAAAGAGAGAGAGGGAGGCCGAGAACTATTCTGTGAGGAGGAATGAGCGATCTGTGGTCATCACGTCCTCTGTGACAGCAGGTTCGCATTTTGACGTCCCTGCCGCCACCCCTGTGAAGGCACAAACTGGTGCAGTGAGATGGGGAAACACCTGGGAGTTCACGTGGAGGCTTTGAGAAAGTGGTGTCTCCCCGTGGAGGCCGTGGGAGCAGCTGGATTAGTTTCTGGGGCTGTGAAACGGAGATTTTAGCGTGCCTTTCACGGCATTGTTGTGAGAAGGAAACACCTGAAGCAGCTTAAGAAGATAGTTTCTTTCTGCAGTTTGTGTCAGACCAGTAGTGACCAGGCTGGGCGCATTGTTCTCTTGTTCAAGTTTCTCAGGGGTGTGTTATTTCTGCTTGAGTGGCTAAATCTGGTGGCTCTGACGGGTGTAGCCTGGGGCACTGTGAGGACCACGGGGAGAACCAGGATTATGTGCCCAACAGACTCTGTTTCCACCCTTTACACTGACACTCACTGACCACAGCCATTGAAAATAGAGCTAAACTGGGAGTCGGGCAGTAGCACAGCAGGTTATGCACATGCGGTGCAAAGCACAAGGACTGGCATAAGGATCCCAGTTCGGGTCCCCGGCTCCCCAACTGCAGGGGAGTCGCTTCACAGGCGGTGAAGCAGGTCTGCAGGTGTCTATCTTTCTCTCCTCCTCTGTCTTCCCCTCCTCTCTCCATTTCTCTCTGTCCTATCCAACGACAGCAGCAACAACAATAATAATAACCACAACAATGATAAAACAACAAGGGCAACAAAAGGGGGGAAAATGGTCTCCAGGAGCAGTGGATTCATGGTGCAGGCACCGAGCCCAAACAATAACAAAAAGAAAATAGAGCTAAACTTATCTGGGTGTGCACAGGGGGGCAAATGCCCTTGACTGTTTTTTCTGCAGGCAGAGAAAGTATTCATGGTGGCTCGGGGACTTGTCAGAGAGGCCCAGGAAGCCCTGGAAGTTCAGCAGGTCAGGCTGAAGGAGGTGAGAGACCGCTTGGACCGCATCTCCAGAGATGACAATCAGTACCTGGAGCTGGCCACTCTGGAGCACAGGATGCTGCAGGTAGGCACCCCGAGAAGCACCTCTTCCTCGTGTGGCTAGGGACGGTGACCTGGCAGCTCACTGCGGGGTGAGTGACAACCCTGACTGGTCTGATGCTCAGAGACCAGCTCAGGAAGTGAGCCAGAAGCACCCCCTGAGCATCTGCACCCCAACTTGCCGAGCAGGGAGCCCACCGCGGGCTGCTCGGAGGGCACCAGACACTGGAGGACAATGCAGCTCTGCATGTACTCTGCCGGGGCATGGGAGGGGGTATCTGCTCGGAGTCCCAGGCGCGGGGCCACACTGCCACCACATAACACAGCTTTGTTTCTGTAGGAGGAGAAGAGGCTTCGCGCAGCCTATACACGTGCTGAAGACTCTGAAAGAGAGAAGTTCTCCCTCTTCTCCGCGGCTGTGCGGGAAAGTCACGAGAAGGAGCGTACGCGGGCTGAGAGGACCAAGAATTGGTCCCTCATTGGCTCGGTCTTGGGGGCCCTGATCGGTGTGGCAGGCTCCACTTACGTGAACCGTGTGCGGCTTCAGGAGCTGAAGACCTTGCTCCTAGAGGCGCAGAAGGGGCCTGTGAGCCTCCAGGAGGCCATCCGAGAACAGGCGTCCAGCTACTCCCTCCAGCAAAGGGACCTCCATAGCCTCGTGGCAGATCTAAAGGGCCTGGTCCAAGCCGGTCCAGGCTCTGGGTCCCCGGCGGGAACTTCCTCCAGCCGAGAAAGAGACACAGATGCTCTTTCCTCTGCCTTGAAAGAGCAGCTCAGTCACTCCAGGCAGGTCCATTCATGTCTGGAAGGCTTACAAAAGCAACTGGATGGCCTGGAAAAAACTTTTAGCCAGATGACTGGGGCGGTGCATCTTGCAAAGGCTGCAGCCCTCCAGGACTTCTTGGAGCCTGAAGACGGGGCTCGGCCTCGCTCTCTGCTGGAACATGGAAGCGTGATCTTGGCGCTGTCAGACATGGAGCAGAAGCTACAAACCCAGGTCAACAGAAACTCCGTCTATAGCACCCTGGTCACCTGTGTAACAGTTGTGGCCACCCTGCCTGTGCTCTACATGCTGTTCAGGGCTAACTAGCCCCCGGACCATCCTCCTGAGGGCCTGGTGGGGACGGGTGGATGTGGGTTTATTTAGAAAGTTCCTGTCCTGAGCTTTGAGTGCTTGTCCCCTCAGCCCCTCTGTGCGGTTCCCTCACTGACTCTGAGCTTTCTAGACGACACTTGTTTACACTAATTAGCGGAACTGCTAAGGCCCAATGAAGACGTCTTTCTTAGTTTCTCTTTCTTAAAGGTCCGGCCTAAGGATCCTGGTTCGAGCCCCGGCTCCCCACCTGCAGGGGGATCGCTTCACAAGTGGTGAAACAGGTCTGCAGATGTCTATCTTTCTCTCCCCCTCTCTCCCCTTCCCTTTCAATTTCTCTGTCCTATCAAGGGAAAAAAAAAAAAAAAAGTCACTGGATTCATAGTACCAGCACCAAGCCCCAGTGACTGGAGGCAAATTAATTAATTAATTAATTACTAGGAGGCTGGGCAGTGGTAGTGCAGTGGGATAAACGTGCGTGGCGCAAAGCGCAAGGACTGGTGCAAAGATGCCGGTTTGAGCCCCTGACTCCCCACCTGCAGGGGGGTCACTTCATGGGTGGTGGTAAAGCTGTTTTGCAGGTGTCTGTCTTTCTCTCCCTCTCTCTGTCTTCCTCTCTTCTCTCAATTTTGCTCGGTCCTATCCAACAACAGCAATGGCAACAATAAAAAAAACAAGGGCAACGAACTGGGCAAAATGGCCTCCAGGAGCAGTGGATTGGTAGTGCAGGCACCAAGTCCCAGCAATAACCCTGGAAGCAAAAAATAATAATAATAATAAGTAAGTAATCAAGCTATTTGTGACGTGTGTGAGAGTTTCCCCGTGAGTCAGGGCTCCCCAGGTGTTTGCAGCACCCAGGATCAAGCGGGAAGCCAGGGCGCACCAATTCACCACCTGCCTGTGGAGCTGGCTCCCTGGTCCTGAGTTTGTGTTCTTTAATGCCAGGCTGAGTTCTGTCCGTTGAAAACTGACATTTGGGGGAGCAGGCAGTGGCACATCCAGTTGAGTGCATAAATCACCACGAGCAAGCCCCCAGTCCCCACTTGCAGGGGAAACATCATGAGCCGTGGAGCAGGTGTCTCTCTCTCCCACTCGTCTCCTTCCCTCTCAGTTTGTCTGTCTATAAAAATAAATGTTTTTTGGGAATCGGGCGGTAGCGCAGTGGGTTAAGTGCAGGTGGCATAGAGCGCAAGGGCCCGCGTAAGGATCCGGGTTCAAGCCCCCGGCTCCCCACCTGCAGGGGAGTCGCTTCACAGGTGGTGACGCAGAACTGCAGGTGTCTGTCTTTCTCTCCCCCTCTCTGTCTTCCCCTCCTCTCTCCATTTCTCTCTGTCCTATCCAACAACAGCGACATCAATAACAATAATAACTACAACAACAATAAGACAACAAGGGCAACAAAAGGGAAAATAAATAATTAATTAAAAATAAATAATTTTAGGGGCCAGGCAGTGGTGCACCTGGTTAAATGCTCATGTTCAGTCCCCACCTGCAGGGGGAAAGCTTCATGAGTGGTGAGGCAGGACTACAGGTGTGTCTCTGTCCCTCCCTATCCCCTCCTTCCCTCTATTTCTCTGTCTATCAAATAAATAAATAAAAATAGTTGAAAAAAATTGAGATCTGGAACTTAAAGGTTGGGGCTGGAGTTAAGGTCAATGCCCCCTTTTGTTTGTCTCTTATCTCCTGGTCTTGTTTGGAACCATTTTGGGTAAATACATTTATCTCAAGGCTTGAGCTTTTTCATTTCCTGGTCTGCTCTCCTCATGCTCATCCCTCTGGGTCAGGTGACCTGGGGGTTCCAGTGAGTGAAACCAAGCCTGTTGAGCTTACACTGGTGACCGTGGTTGTCGGCCACGTCCTATGCCGCGGTGGAGAGAATATTCTGGTCCTGACGCTGGAGGAGAGCAGGGAGGAAGGGTTGAGGGAGTGGTTGGTAAATGTGGCTGGGGACACAATTACAGGATCTGGTGTGTAATCAGAGTCTCTGGTGCTGCGGGCAGAAGCAGTATGCCACTAGGACTGGGTATTCTCCACACGGCCGAGAGAAGGCCTTAGTCCGCCAGCAGTGAGCAGAGGCCATGGAGAGGATGGCCGCACAGAGGTGGGAGGTGCTGTGGGGCCTAGAGGCAGAGGCCTCTGAGAATCCTGACCTCTCCCTTTTCAGAGAGGAGCCTTTGACCTCCAGGGGTAAGTTTGTGCACCCGTAAGTAAACAGGAGCCCTTGGGGCCCCCTACTCAGTGTGGAGTGTTGAAAGGTTTGCAGGTCTGACACGCAGTGGAGATCTCACCTTCCAGAGGCTTTCAGGCCTGGCTGAAGTGGATAGTGGAGGTGTTTCCCGTGTGAGGGACCGTCCTTTCTTGGGAAGGTACAGCTCACCGGCCCTGTGGATGCTCAGAACCTCTGAGCATCTGGCTCCTTGGCCATTTGTTATTCCATCCTAGAGGTTGCTTTTGCTTTCATCTTTTCATCCTTTAATCAGTTTATTACAGTGCTTATTAAATCTCAACCAGTTCTGACATTTTTTTCCTTTTGCTTCAATGAAAACTCTTAGAATTATATACTGTCAGAGCCGTACAAGACCTTACAATTTATCTGATAAAATACCAATAAGGAAGCAGAGGGAGTGGGGTGGGGAGATAGCATAGTGGTTCTGCAAAAGACTTTCCTGCCTGAAACTGCAAGGTCCAAGGTTCAACCCCCAGCACAAGTCAGAACCGAGCCCTGTGCTTTGGTCTAGAAAACAGACACATCCCAGAGCTGTGAAGCCCTAATGAAGACAGAAGAAAAAACAATAAGATAAAAAAAAAGAAGCAGAGGGAGGGTCCTAGAAATTACTTCCCTGGGCTGGGTGGTGGCGCACCTGGTTGAGTGCACAGGTTAGAATGCATAAAGACCTGGGTTTGAGCACCTGGTTCCCACCTGCAGGGGGAAGTTTCATGAGTGGTGAAGCAGTGCTGCAGGTGTCTCTCTCTTCCTTTCTATCAGCCCCTTCTCAATTTTTGGTTCTCTCTATTAATACATTTTTATTATTATTATTTATCTTTCTGCCTCCAGGGTTATTGCTGGGGCTCAGTGCCTGCACCAAGAGCCCAATGCTCCTAGAGGCTACCTTTTCCCTTTTGTTGCCCTTGTTGTCTGTCGTTGTTGTTGTTAATATTATTGTTGTCGTTGTTGTTTGATAGGACAGAGAGAAACAGAGGAGGGGAAGACAGGAAGAGAGATAAACACCTGCAGACTTGCTTCACTGCCTGTGAAGCTACTCCCCTGCAGGTGGGGAGCCGGGGGCTCAAACCGGGGTCCTTACTGCCCAGCCCCCACAAAATAAATTTTTATATATATTTATTTATTCCCTTTTGTTGCCCTTTTATTGTTGTAGTTTTTATTTTTGTTGTTATTGATATCATTTTTTGATAGGACAGATAAATGGAGAGAGGGGAGTCGGGCGGGTAGCGCAGCGGGTTAAGTGCAGGTGGCACAAAGCGCAAGGACCGGCGTAAGGATCCCGGTTCGAGCCCCCAGCTCCCCACCTGCAGGGGAGTCGCTTCACAGGTGATGAAGCAGGTCTGCAGGTCCATCTTTGGCAAACGCTAGAAGAAGAATGGAGAGAGGCGGGGAAGACAGGGGGAGAAAAAGACAGACATCTGCAGACCTGCTTCACCGCCTGTGAAACGACTCCCCTGCAGATGGGGAGCCAGGGGCTCGTACCAGGATCCTTCTGCCGGTCCTTGTGCTTTGCGCCACGTGTGCTTAACCTGCTGCGCTACCGCCTGACTTCCCAAAATAGTATTTTTAAAACCAAAATAATTTTTTAAAAGAAATTATTGGGGGCACACATGGCGTGAAGTGCAAGGATCCCAGTTCAAGCCCCTGGCTCCCCACCTGCAGGGGGGTCACTTCACAGGGGGTAAAGCAAATCTGCAGGTGTGTATTTTTCTCTCTGTCTTCCCCTTCTCTCTCGATTTCTCATTGTCCTATCTAACAACAATGACAGCAATAGCAACAATAATAATAACAAGGACAACAAAAGGGAAAAAATAGCCTCCAGGAGCAGTGGATGTGTAATGCGGGCACCGAACCTCAGTGATAACCTGGAGGCAAAAAAAAATAAATTCCTCATGGCATTGTTTTATTTTTTTAAAGATTTTATTGGGGCCAGGTGGTGGCGCACCTGGTTGAGTGCACATTACAGTGCACAAGGACCCAGGTTCAAGCTCCTGGTCTCCACCTGCAGAG